>NC_056725.1:1977042720-1977246892 GCF_019279795.1 Protopterus annectens | reverse complement strand
CCCCTTTGGGTAGCCTTTGTACTTGTGCCATACACACATCTACACATGGGCAGGGTTACTATAACACATTCGTGGTGTGCCTTCCACAATGGCTACAACTTTCCATGTCACAGTATAGTCATGCCGCAATGTATACCAGGCTCAGACAGTTTACATATGCAGATGACAGACACGGAACACATCTGTACTCATCTGCATACCACTTACACAGTGGTGTCATGTACTCTGCCATGGGCCATGTCCTCCGCATTACTGATGCATGTAGTACTCCTACATGGCATTTGCAGTGGGCAGGGTGAATGACACAGTCATGCATATGTGCACACAAGCCACATTGCTTAGCCTGGGCTTCTGTTTACCTACACAGACTAGACACACACCATGCTGTAGAACATAGGTCCTGTGCACATCCCACAGGGACACACTGTGGCACTGGTCATGTGATAGCTCCCTTGCTGATAGGGTGCCACATACACATGGGACCACCACAACAGCAGTACTGTGTAGACATGCAGTTGACATCCACCTTTGCTGTCCAGTGGACAGTACCATGGGGGGGGGGGTTGCACGACTGTGTACATTGCACATGTGTTTACACATGGACCTGCCAGACATCATTTTTGCACACATTGCACCTGCTACAGATAGCTTGGACATGGTTACTTGATGTTCCTTCCATTTTGGGTGGCTATTCTGCTACTGCTCTGTCCCATATCTGCAGGCCATACATATCCTGTTAATGTACATAACACTAGGCCATACGTCCATCATTCATGCTATGCCTGTGATACTGTGTATAATGTCTGAACGTATCCATCATGATAGCTTTACATTATACATACTTGACATGGTCACCCTACTGCGAGGCATACGTGCACATCGTGCACACATTACTTATGACATCGACAATATCTGCCCATACACATGTGTGCTGTGACACTATACATACATGTCCTATCCCCTGCTATGGCACTTCATTGTTGGACATCCACTGCCAGCATCAGCGTGGGTGGTGGCATTGTTCTGTGTTTTAAATCACGATGGCACCCCTTGGCCTATCCCAGCTGTGTACATGATGTCCCACTGCTGTGCACACGGTGTCCACAGTGGTTGGTATACTCAGCAGGTTAACACTACATAACCACCTTTCACCACTCTCTCCTTTATGGACAGGTATCTTTACTGACAAACACCGTTCACATACAGTGCCGATTCGTCATACATATCATGCGTTACACACCAGTACATCTCGTGGGTTCTACATACCTTTCCTGTATTGCTTTCCGTATTCCGTTTGTGTCTCGCTACTGACAAGTGATCGGCTCTTGTAGGAATAACATCTTTGTTCGGTATGAACATACAGTTTGACTATCTTGGGAGTCTTCCTTATATCCGTCGTCACCTGCGGCATGTGGGTTCATCACACCAATAGCTGTTCCTCGGTGTGTACTTATGCGCATATCACCTGTGCATCTCCTCCATTCGTATGGTACTCGTCGGAACTAGGGCATGGTTCATTCATCGTCTGGGCGTTGGTTATCTGCACTACCTTCGTGGGGATGGTATGTATTGTGTTATATTATGTGTGACTACAACCGCTATGTGTGGCGTCAGGTACATTTGGCTGTGGTGTTAGCCTTGGATTGTGTGTGTTGGGTATGGTATTATGTTCCACATGTGGGTGTCCATGTCCTGCCGGCGTCTGTCGATGGCGTTTTGCATTCTGATGTGTAACATAGCTCTTGTATTCCTGTACACAATGGATGCAGGTATGCATCCGCTGCTGATAGTGGTTCCCACGCGGGATGTTGCGGGTATGCCGCTGTCATTAACTGCCTGTATGTTTTCGCTGCTATTTCGGATTGTATCCCTTTGATATGTGCGATGGGGTATATCGGCGGCTGTGGGTGACGGGTACGGGTTGTGGGCCTTGCATTTGTACATACATGGTATGCTTCTGTGTGTGCTCCATCCCTGCCTGGGGAGTT
This sequence comes from Protopterus annectens, assembly GCF_019279795.1. Taxonomy (NCBI): domain Eukaryota; kingdom Metazoa; phylum Chordata; order Ceratodontiformes; family Protopteridae; genus Protopterus; species Protopterus annectens. The sequence continues at coordinate 1,977,244,904 of NC_056725.1, read as the reverse complement.
ACAAGTTACCTGTCTGTTGTTCTAGGAGTGTAGGTTTTGTTGATGTCGTCTGCTGTCGGTACCGCCTGCTTGTGTGCTTCCTGCATGTATTCCTCCGTCACATCGGTAGTATATATGCAGCTGTTCGTACGTGCCGACTATCCCTTGGCATTTTGTCACGGATATTTACGGTCATTGTGGTCCTGTAGTTGGGACGGCCTGTATGCTACCGGTTGCCACCTATTCGGGTGGCGATTGCTTGTTTAACACTTGTAAAACACACAGCGGTGTTTACGGGATGATACGTGTCCACGATCGGTGCCGGGGTAGCACATGCGTATTTCCGCGGTACATAACTATTGCTGCGTAACGTTGCCGATATATCGTATTGGAATTAACATGTCGGCGCCATACATACGGTGATGGTTTGTACATGCGTCCTTTGCATGTCATGTTGGCTATACTCCTGTGGTACATTCTGGGACATTTTCGATTTGCATCGTTTTACGTCGCCACGTGCCTAGCCAGTGAGGAGCTCTCAGTACTACTTTGTGGGTACTGCTATACATACGCCTGTGGTTCCTATACTGTATGCCTACACATGTTATTCCACTCCGCCTGTCACATGCCACCTACATACACATTTTATAGTGTCACACACATTACACTGGCACAGCAGAACACACGACACCCTCACCTCACACATAGACATACTGCCACTTTCGCAGGGACGGTTGCACACAGTACCTACGTTGACCACATCGCCGGCGGCGGTGTCTACCTCCGCCCTCATATCCTAAGAATATTACACACACATGTCCTGTTACTGTATCGTGGCCTGGCGATCATCCCGAATGGCGAATATGCATTTAGGTGGGTTGACCTTTCCATGGGTGGCGTTCCCTGCTCTGTCCACCCTCCCGGATAGTCAGGTTGTCGTTCAGTATGTTTACTATGCTGAGAGTTCGCATCTTACTGCATCTGTAACCTTGCATCCCTGTGATTCCCTGTTTAACTTGTTGTACTTTATATCTGTGTATGTGTACATATATTTCTACGTGTGTAATGATATCTATATCCATATTTGTGTATGCACATATGTACATATGTAGACACCTTGCGCCGAACGTGGCAGCATACGGCTACGCCGTCTGCTGTCGGACCCGCGTGCGGTTGAGGTGTTGGCGTTCCATGCTCTGCTGGCTGTTGGTTGTGCAGTGTTTGGGTGCTACCTATGTTGGAGTCACACATGGGACCGCCCATACAGTACACATTATGGGCAGACATGTTTGTGTGCTGTCCATTTCACTGTGTGTGCAGGTAGGGAGGTGTCAGTCCATGGGGCCTACGCTGTCAGAGTATGTGCTATACGTTCCCTCTTTGCCAAGGCATAGGCATATTGGGTACACCTCCGTCTGCCTACTGGGGCTGGCACAGTGTGTTCATGGCGCTGAACGCCCTGTGCCTGTGCTTGCCTTGGCAGTTGTGGCGGGCTTGGTGGCCCTACACCATTATGTCCCTGCGGCAGCTGTTTCCGCAGGATCATATTATGTAGCATAGCACATACTATGAATATGTGGGCACATGTGCCTGGAGAGTACTGCAAGGCTCCACCAGATGTATCCAAGCACCAGAACCGTGATTTCAACATCCCAAACACACGCTCTATGATTATTCTGGTTTGTGCGTGTGCCTCATTATGGCGTTCTTGCATGTGTGTGTGTGCATTTCTGATGGGTGTGATCATCCACGGCTCCAATGCGTAGCCAGCATCCCCCACAAGGTGACCTTGTGTGATGTCCCCCCTGGCGAATACCTGATACAGCTGTGAGGCATGCCAGATATGGGAGTCGTGGTAGCTTCCGGGGCTGCCATGATAATGCCCTGCGCATTGCACACGACCTGGCAATTGATGGAGGGGAATCCCTTGCGGTTTATGTAGCGTCTACCCTGCTCACCGGGTGGTGACTTGATTTCTATGTGCGTACCGTCTATCGCACCCAGTACCTCCGGGTATTGTGCCACACGGTGGAAGTGGCGCATATTGCTAGCCAACTCCTCCTGAGATCTGAGGAAGTATATATACTCATGGGCATGTCGTAACATGGCATCCAGAAACTGGTGTAGTACCCTGGATGCTGATGCCTGTGAGATGCCCATTATATCCCCGGTTGGCCTTTGAAAGGTACCTGTTGCCAGTATTCGCAAGCTTACACATACCTTTGTGTCCACTGGGATGGGCTCCCCTCTGTTGTCTCTTGTTCTCAGGCTTGGCCGGCACAGCTCCACTATTTGCTGTAACGTGTCCCTGTCCACCCTGTAACACTCTACTATCTCCAGGTCTTGCAGCCCCTGGTAGGTCACCCTTGGTCTGAACACTCTCCTTCTCCTCTGAGGCCTCCGGTAGTTGTCAGCACCCTCCTCCGCAACTCCGTCTGTCTCTAACACATGCTGATGCATCACGGCCATGGCAGCACCCAACATATACATTTTAAAAGTTCCCTGTGTGTTTACACCGTAAGGCGCAGCGTTTGGGAATTCGCGCTGTGTGTTGTGTGCATTCCCACTTTATAGTGTTGTGCTGTACACCCGGTGATGTCATTGGGTGTGTCTCTGCTGCCGTGTCTGTGGGTTATCTACTGTGTTTTACCGTTGGCACTGCAACGCTGTTGCCTTTGGTGTTACATTACACTTGCCTGCATTGGTTTAGCTTTACACCTTACTTTACTGTTTCTGCACATTGCACCTACTATTTACGGGAGTGCATCCTGCAGGCACATGACATGTCATGCATTTTGTCTGCCGCCGCTGTTATGCTAACTCTCTCCTTGGCTGTGCTGTATCGGTTCTTCGCTCTTTGCATTTCTGCAACATCCACTACTTTCTTTGTATTCATATTCCTCCCTTTCCCGTTTTGCAGATTTCTGCATGCAGAGTTGTCAGTTGCTGCCGATTGCCCTCCGTCGGTTGATTGGTGTTAATTGCTCATTACGACTCCAATTACACTGCTTCCGCATTTCCTCATATTCTCCGCATCACCTTCCTGTATCCATGGTTGTTGACGGGGCGGCCGTCACATGACTGGTTTGGGGAACGTAGTCATCCTCGTGCACATGCATCTGTGTGCGCATTGTATACTCTCAGCGCATCTATTTCCTCACACGCCGGTCCTGATGCTGTGATGTGCATTGTACAGCCCAGGTTTGCTGGGCTCCAATGTGCTTCCTCCTACAGCGGCACACCCCTCTGCGATTGACAGGTATTCCCTCTAGGCCACTCCTCGGTGTTTTACCGCTGCGCCATTTGGTGCAGCCTTACGCCAGCGGGGGTTTTGCGATTCAGTATTATCTGCCTCATTTGCATGGCATTGACTACTAATACATGGTTACGGCGCCAGACACCGACGCCACTCCTTGGCAACCCTTGGGCTGTGGTTGTGGCTTTCCATTCATACTATGGTGTATTGTGGCTGTGATGCTGATGTGTCTTATACTGCTCTTTTATGGCATTGTCATATTACTTCATTGTTCCTCACCTTCCGCGGACATGTCCTGGGGTTCTGCTGTGGTTTTTGCGTACATGACATTTATGTCGTTATTTACATTTTCTGCATGTTTTCCTTTGACATTCTCGGTTTCTTTCCACATTGCCATGTTGCACCACTATGACACATGATGTTGGCAGCCTTCCGTTACTCCTATGTCATGTTTGGATATATGTAAACCGTTTTTTTTTGGTTTACATTGCCGTGCTGTTATGCTACGCCCGCGCCACTTCGTGAATCGCTACTTGCCTTCATTTGCATGGTGCAACACTGCACATGGGGTATTTAACATACCTATGCTGGAGGCGGCGCAACTCCGGCATACGCCGCTGATGCACGTGGGTTTGGATCGTACCTGAATCGCTCGGCGGCCATGTCTGGCATTGTGGCGCCTACGCCATGCGTGCGCCTGGCACAAGGTTCATGAATCCCGGGGATGGTTACATCATATATATTTGACTCAAAGTTCGAACATACTCTGCGTTTTCTCAAAATATCTTTATTGCCTGCCTGTATTTTTTTCTTTGACATTTTCATAATTGCTTTTACATTTTTTTTTAAGTTTCAATTCCCTGAACTTAGATCATGGCCTATTCATTTTCTCAGTTCAGGTTTTTTATGCCTATTTTATATTTGCCCTTAATTTGCATAAACATATGATGAATTAATCTACTGAGCATCTATATTGCATTACTGTCATTGTCTTCATCTTTCTCACCCCACATTAATATATAATGAATTACATTACAACACTCTCCGATCCTTAAATTACCTCTGTAACAGTTCTTTGGAATAACTCCAGTATAGAATACATGACATATGGGAATCTAACAAATCTGTACTTCTTGGCTTACAATAATTCCTGCTTGCCTGTCTAACTGCTTTTGTTTGGATTTCTCTTGTTGAACATAAATTAAAAATGCTAAATATCTTCAAAGCTTCTACCCAATAGCACACAGAAATGTGGTTACTGTACCTTCCCAGGCATTGTAAATATTCCTGTAAATGTAAACTGCTTTTGACAATCCAAAACTTCCAGCATATAGCCAAACTGCTTTGCACTGAGAGAAGTTTCAACAAGCAGATTAGTTTTGTCACAACTTTGGATATGTTTTCCCTTTTCTGACACAATGTAACTTATGTTACTCAGTAACCAATACAGATATTGTGGATGAACTTCCATTCTTCATGAAATACTAGTTTAGACTGTCTTACACAAGGAATATATACCACATGACATACAAATCCTAGCAGCAAATCATTAGCATATTTTAAGCTGTGTACTCTGCTATACTGCTGGTTCCCAAATAATGAGAAGATGTTTGTGATATTGTTTGAGATGGTATCAAGAATATTCCAGATAAATGTTCATATTTCCATTTGGAATGTACAATATATTCCACAAGAAAGAAGATTAAGATGTCAAAATGCCCATCTGTGGAGGTTTTAGAAGCGTCAGGGAAATAAGGAGATAAAATGGTAATACATATGTGCAGAGTTTCAGTGAATAGCGAGGAAGAGTAGGAGGCATATTTAAATGAGTAGTGCAAAGAACTGGAAGAAGACAGAATACAAAAGTCATAGCTGCTCACAAACATTGATGATATTAAGGGAAATCTTCAGGTGAAGTGCACATGGTAAAAGATAAAGATGGGAAGATCCTGAGGAAAAGCAGAAAATATTAAGACGTTTCAGGAGTAAACAGAAGATCTATTTAAGAAGGACCTCAACATCAATCTACAATGCAGTATATTCTCTAGTCTGCCGCCAGCAACCTGAATAACAAAATTAAATAGGCCCTAGAAAATATTGCTAATAGCAAGGCTGTAGGAAGTGATAGAATTCCAGGTAATATTATAGTGCAGTTTAGAATTTGCCAGCAAATGTGGGGAAACATGGCAGTAGCCATAAAAATGGTATATTCCAATGCCAAAAAGGTCAGTGCTAAAAGTACTCAGATTATTGAACATTTGCACTTGATTCACATGAAAACAATGTAATGATGAAGCTCATTGAAGCTAGACTCCAGCAATACATGGACTGAGCAGATGTGCAAACTGGTATTAGAAGAGGAAGACCCACCACAAATCAAACTGCCAACAATTGTTGGCTAATGGAGAAAGCAAGGAGTTTCCAGAAAAATGTTTACTTCTGCTTAATTGACTACTCTAAATCCTTTTGCTGTGTGCAACATAACAAAGTTTGGCATTTTCTTACATAAATTGAGAGACTGGGTCAACTTTTTTGCCTCCTGTGGGACCTGTATCCTGAACAAAAAAAAATATTTGAAAAACAAACATGAAATAACTGACTTTTTCATACTTGAGAGTGGAGCATGGCAGGGCTGCATATTATCACAATACTTATTCAATGTGTATGTTGAATATGTCATATAAAATTGTCATGTGAAATTCTAGGTTTTTTTAATCAAAAGTTGAAATCAAAACTGCTATGTAAAATTATAGCAAACTCAAATATGCAAATAATATTTCCGTAATGGCTGAAAGTGAAAAAGAGTTGAATATCTTCATGATAAAGCTGAAAACAGAAAACAGAAAATGCTGGCTTGTTGTTCAACATAAAAAAGCTACAATTATGTCAGCTAGCTCTATCATATGTTTGCAGATAGATGGAATAAAGGGGAGTCTTTGGCAGCTTTTATTATGCTGGGTTCAAAGATATCTGCAGATGACAATTGCAGTCTTGCAATTAAAAGATGCCTGATTTTTGGAGAAAAAAGCAATTTAAAATCTGGAAAAGCTTTTAAGCAGAAAGGCTACACATTGTCAACAACTGTCCATGTAGTCAAAGCCATGGTTTTCCCTGTAATAACATTTGACTGTAGAACTTGGATTATTAGTAAGGTTGTGCACTGAATAAAATGAGCGCTTTTAAACTGCAGTAATGAGAAACACTTTTGAATGTAATATGAACTGCAAGAAGATGGAATTAATCGATACTTTGGAAAATAAATCCAACAGTCTCATTGAAAGGTCTAAGATCAATGCTAAAACTAAAATACTTTGGTGACATAATGTGAAGACAATTCATTAAGAAGGCACTGGTGCTGGAAAGATAGAGAGCAAAAGAAGAAGAGGAGACAGAGGCATTTGTGGATTGGCAGCATTCCTGAAGTAATGAATATCAGCTTGCAAGAAGCAGCTCCTGACAGACAGACCCAGTGTGCTAAAGTCCTTGATGTCTGCAAGAGTCAGATTCAACTAAATGACTGAACAATAGCTCCATATGCTACACATCCAGTATATGGACAGCTCTGTAGGAGGTAAAAGATTAAGTGCTCCCACACATGCTCATTTGGCTAGGTATTCTCAGGATATTCTCAGAGGAAATGTAGATTTACCAAGTGTGTTCAACTGTAACTGACAATTTGAACCATTGAACCACGAAGAGGTGATCATTTTACCAGAATGTTCACACTTGGAGCCATGAGTGATGACACAACCACATTGCTCATCAGTCTTTGACTTAAGATGCTTCTATTCCAAACTCCATCAATGAGCAGCCTTGTGTTTGAACATTGTGCTCTTTATGGGTGATACATGATTAGCCCAAATGTTCAATATCAATTTCCAATTCAGCTTTGAACCATGCAAGCTACTTCTTCCATTTGAGACCGCCATCACTTCTGATGTGAGCAGTAAATTCTTCCAGTTGATCCACACTCAAGTAAGAAATGCACCATTATGTTCACATGAAGATTTTCTAAGAAGACTGAATACTCTGAGTAACTGGCAGCTGTTGATGCAAAAATAATTTACAGTTTTCTTTTCCAAACTGTGCAGTTATATTGTCGTGAGCCTTTCATCTACTGGCACAAGCAGAAATGGTGCAGCATCCAGCCAGGGGAATATGAGTATTCCCACACCAATCCAGTGCTTCCTCCGGGGCAGTTCATCATTAGGTGACAGTCCACATCTAGTTGAGAAGCCTGGTCTTAAATGCGGCTCTATGTATATATTTAAGATCACACAGTAATTCTTTTCTTCATAAAAATCCATTTTTATAGTAACTTATCAGCATAAAGGACAGGAATGGAAAGGAAATGGAGCAACTTTGTGGGTGGGAAGGCAAACACTATATGAGAACCACTCTAATAGGAGGTATAAAGTAATATTTGAATTGCATACCATCTAGTAATCAAAGGCTGCGGTGGTGCAGTGGTTAGCATTGTCGCCTCCCATTCAATTCCCAGCCGGAGCGCCTTCTGTGTGGAGTCTGCATTTCCTCCCCATGGTTGAGTGACGTTAGGACATGCAGGTAGGTGCGTGCATGAATAGGCGTGCCTTATTTGAAGGTTGGGCATTGGGCAAGCAACTTGGCACCGTAAAAATCCGCTGCCAATCATTAGCAGACGGGAGTTCTGCTGTGGCAACCCCTAACCGGAAAAAGTCGAAAGATTTAAAGACTACCATCTAGTAATCAAATCATCAGTTTTAGTCATATTTTATGTAGTTCATGATACATAAACAAAGCACATGTCAGAAAAAAAGAAGCCTTGCAGATCCTTATAATGCATTAGTTGGAAAGGTAGAGCCTCTTTATATTTGCTTATTTTGAGCCAAGTCCTGTTTTCCCCTTAGCATCAGAGATGGGTGTAAGTGCCATACTTGCTTGTTTTAGATAACATAGCATAACTAATTGATATGATTACCTAATCAGCAAAGATTAATCACTCATGATTAATATTGCCCTGGGCAATTTTTTATTTTATTTTATTTTACATTTGTTGACCGGGCTAGTCTAACTGGATACATGTCCATTTTCAGTCAAGGCCCGGGCAGAAAAGCTCCAAGACACATACATAAATACAGTATAGTAAGTTACAATAGTCCAAGTGTATAACAGCTGTTGTTAGTAAAATACAATACTCCTAGTGAGCATAACACAAAACAGTACAAGGTAATGTGCAAGAGATATTACAATATACATATATACATATTTTAAATTGCAGTTGTTAAAGTCTCCAAAGCAGTGCATTTTGGGAGAGTCGGATCTATAATGCAAGGTAAATGTCATAACATCTTACACTCTAGAACAGATCTGCCAATATGCCGTTTCATGTAACATGCTTTTTTAACTTATCCCCAATACATTTTTTACATCAGAGCATCCTGCATTAGCATAGCCCAACAGACTCATGAGGATTTCTTGCATCTGAAGCAATGATCCAGTATTCTTATAGTTTTTTCCATATCTTTAGAGGGCTGAAGGGGCAGAAAGGAGTACTTTCCATGCAAGGAGTCTTTGTGGACTGATAAAGTAAAGAAGGGCTAGAGCCATTGGCATCACATGTTCAGCTTCCACTCACTAGAAAAATGCAGGCAGTGTATACCAGATATATCAAATGTCTGATGTATTTTGGAAACAGATGAAGCCCATCCATAAGCTGTGTTCAGATTTTCACAAATGGTGCATACCATGGGCTTTGTTCATCCACATCTTTGTGTTGTTACTCTAAATCTAATGTAGTCCTATTTCTGGCATCCAAGAAGGAGAAAACCTTATCCTTTTTATAATCTGATACTCACTGCACACAACCTGTATACAAGATCTCTTACAATATGTTTATTTTCTTTCTATCTCACATTATTGTCCTAATAGAAAGCATACAAACTCACACTATTTTTCTTCACAGAAATTCATTCTTAATCACCAATCATGTATGTAAAATTGGTGATTTAGTATTTAATTTTGATTTATATTCTCCCACTGAATGAAAATATCCATATTAATTGTTTTAGTGGCTCCATCCTCTCAATCTTTCCAAAATTAAGACTTCACTTTGAGTGTGATTTTTCACATCTTTCAAGTTCAAAACATATTTTGAGGAAGGGCACATAAAATATACAAAAGGAAGAGATCACCAACTATAATAATAGACTGGGGGAGTTAATCTCCCTTCCTTGCTTAACTCCCATAATTTTGTCAGCTTTAACATAAGGACATACACAACTTCACATAAGATGGACCATTTCCCACTCCTGCTTCAGTCTGTGAAATTCAGTTGATGAATCATTAATGAAACTAGCAAAAAAGACTTACTGCTTTAAATAAATTATAGGAAGGGCATTTTCAAGTCTATGTGTAAGCATAGGATTTCAAGTGGTGCGATGAGACTATATCCTCAGCCCCACATATTTCCTAATCTTCTTCTTAACATTTATGTGGTTAAAAGATGACACACTAAATTCTTACTACGTTCAATGATCATTCAACCTATGAAAGGACTTAGTTGTATAGAGCAACCTACACAAATTGTCTGAGATTTATAAGCATTTATTCTGCAAGTCATATTACGTTTAACAACCTGGGATTCATATGTGAGTTCAAAAAACAACAATTAAGGAAATCCACAAATCGACACCATCCCCCACTCTGGAATCATAGATAATTTTACTAAGCTGGGCATTAATACCTATGTCACTCGATGGGTTGCAAACTGGCTTACTGACAGAACCCACAGAGTAAAAGTAGCCAACTCCAATTCCAGCTCCAGACAAGTGACAAGTGGAGTACCTCAGGGTTCAGTCCTGGGACCACCCTTGTTTGGCATCTATTTCTTCGAAGTACAGGCCAACACCAAGGGACTCTGGCTAATAAAGTTTGCAGATGACTGCAAAATCGGAGCCATTATTGAATCCCCACATGATGTGGATATCCTACAAAAGGGCCTTACAGAGACAGATACTTGGTGCCAGAGCCATGGGCTCAAGCTCAATGCCAAGAAATGCAGAGTTATTCCCTTTGGGAAAAAACATGCACTCATGAATTAACACATAAGTGGCAGTACACTAAACACTGAAAGCATGATAAGGGACTTAGGGACACAGGTGATAACCTTTGATAACCGCATTGCCACAACAGTCAGGAAATCCTTCTATGTGGCACATTTCATTACTAAGCCCTTTTCATCCAGGAAAAAGAAGGTCATTGTCATTGTACTGATCCCTCATTAGACACATTACAGAGTACAACGCCCCTTTGGTATGTACCTCACAAGACATCTGCAACAGTTGGAAAGGCTGCAGAAATACCTCACTAAAAGAATCACAGGCCTAAAGCAGATGCCCTATGCTGATCATCTAAAAAAACTCCAGCTATACTATTTTGCATATCGTCTACTCAGAGGTGATCTCTGCTTAACATACAAGGCCATGTCAAACCCAAAGCTGTTGGACATGCTACACTTAAAGAAATCCCAATCCCTCAGAGCCACGTACTCCAGGGATCTAAACCTGGTCATTGCAATAAACAAAACATGCTACAGGGATAGATTCCTGTCCCAGAGACTCCCCTTTCTCTGGAATAGACTGCCCATACATGTCAAGCAGAGCACCTCTTTGACCCTCTTCAAAAGGAACCTTGATGACTGGATGGGAGATAGGAAATTCACCCTGGGGATCATGTCAGTTGCCCTGCTAGAAAGGGGACCGAGGAAGTAAAACTCCTGGAAAAAAATAGCCAGGGAAATATTACAGCTAGGCTTGTATAGGCCTTAGGGCCAATAGCCTAGTACAAACCTATAAACCTATGAACCTATTGACACCAAATCTGCTGACTTGGGCATCTCATAAATTTCCAGTACTAAAAAATATATTCCTAAGACAGACTATCAGAACTTTTTTTTTTAGTAAATTTTGCAAGTGTCTTCTATGGAACTGTCTAGTAATTTGCCAAGGTTGTCACACCTAACACTCTAGGCAAACATTGTCCTTCGATTAATATCCTGACATGATCAAAGACTGTTCATGATATAGCAAACCCACTATCAGCTTTTTGACTGCATTTCCCCATAATATCATAAAATCATATAGGTTACATCTGGCAGTGAAATGGTAAAATAACTCTTTTGACTCAGTGAGTCTTTTGCTGGCTTGCGGATAATCAAAACAGTTGATGGGGTGTCCCCCACAGTAAAGGAGCACTGACTGTAAGAGATCATTACGAAGATTTATTTTGAAACACCTTTATTAAATGTTCACTTAAGAAATAGGCACACAGACATTGATAGTCAAGAAAAGCAACATTTTTTCTTTTATATGGATTATACATTACATGTATTTTTTTATTTCTTTTAACAATGACAAATGCCACTATGAAGACTGACTATTGCAAGAAACTCTTCCAAAGCAGATCCAAGTAAAAGTTTGTATATTCCCTCTGACAAGCTAATCTCAGTCTGATGCCTTACCTACTCCAGGGCATTATTCATATGTTTAAACTGTTTCTTGAATAACAGAGATGGAAAAGACTTTTTATATCAGCAACTAGATTTCCAGAGCATGTCCTATTTTCTTCAAGCACTGGAAGCATAACTCTTTTTAGTTGATTAATATGCTTATATATCATTTCTAAGAACATAAATGCAAAACATTGGTGGCCATTCATTTAGTAATCTTGATGTTGTTTTATCTTAGCAATTTTTGCTTATCTGACCTAGCTTGCCAGATAGAAATATGTCTTAGTGTTCTCCAGTCCCATAACAAACTTGTGATCCAGCAACTTTTGTTTCCTATTCGTAAGAGCTACTACAAAGTATCCATAGATACTGTCCATGTTATTTGTCTTTAATTATAAATGCAAAGGTGGTTCCCAAATTGCAATATTTTCCTTAGTGTTGGAAGAGTTCTTACATCATGCAAACCATGCAATAACCTAGCAATGAGATATCCATTGAAAGCATCCCATTACAAATATACTGCACTGATATTATCTTGGTAAGTCAGCCAGAAGTCCATGACAATCCTTTATACCTTAATATGGAAAGACAGCATCTGAATCAAATGTCTGAAAATCTCCAAAAACTCAGTGTAGTAAGACCAGGGGTTAATCGTTCACTGGAGATAAAAGCAGTTTGAAAAGGGCCAGAAAGTTACCATCAGACCCTCTTTAGTCTAAATCAACCCTGCTTATATATCTCCTGTCTTTACTGGCCATTTACTAATGCAGAAAACATATATTTAAAACTTAGTTACTAATAACAAAACATTCATTTATATCAAATTCAAGTCTAAATCAATGTTGTTCATGGCTTAAGGCACTAGCGTTATTTTCTGAATATCTTTGGTGTTAGTATCTATTGGCTTGGTGATGACATTAAGTACTTCAACCTAGGTTTCATTTCTTTATGTCTTTTGAGTTTCTAATACCATTGCAGTAATGGAGCCCATTATTTAGTCAAGGTATTGCTTCAATCTTTGATGTTAGTCAAAAGTGCTTTACACAGCACCCATATGTGTCCAGTACTGACTCTTTCTGTAATTCACATGATGTTACATGTATTGTTAACACATTTAATTAAGACTGTACATTTTTTATTATGAGACCCATTGCTCCTACTACTATTGGAACTTTCTGTGTGTATATTTCTTCCATATTGCTCTCATTTCTGTATGCAGTTCCTGATATTTTATGACTTTGTATTTATCTGTATGTAAAAAACTGTAATCACTGGGTGCAGCAATTTCAATAATAAATGCTGCTTTTTTTCCTTTGTGGGCTACCTGCCATAAACAAACTGTACAACAGAAGGAAGAAACTGTTGCAAATGAGAGTAAAATCCCATGAGTGGAAGAGCTCCCAGCTCAGCTTCAGTAAGAAGCTGCGATCCCTGATAAAATCCTCCAAAGCTAGTTATGAAAACAAAATCGCCACTGATTCTAAAGACAACCACAAAGCATTCTATAGCTATGTTAAGAATCTCTATGGCAACACTCAGATCTGCTCTGAGTTACAGCACAATGGCACTAAATACACAGACCCAACTGATATTGCCAACATCCTGGCAGATAGGTTCAATGCTAACTTTACCCCCCTCTCACCCCCTAAAGAGCCCATCTCTATACTGGAAGAATGCAAAGTTCCTGTAATCACAGCTGCACAGGTAAAAACTAAACTCTCCAAAGCCAAGAACACAGCATCCATGGGACCAGACAACATTCTAGGCTGCGTTCTACACAAACTAAAGAATGAACTGGCACCCCACCTAAGTACCATGTTTAATCATAGCCTCACCTCAGGCTTTGTGCCCACTGAATGATGCATAGTGACAGTTATCCCATTCCACAAGGGGTGAGCCACCATGGACCCCGGGAACTACCGCTCCATCAGCCTGATGAGCCTGGTCTGCAAGGCCAGGAATGTATTATCATGGAACTTATAAACAAAGACATTGGTAATCTCCAAACTCTGGACCCCACCCAGATCAGGTTTGTAAAAGACAGATCATGTCTCCTAAACCTGATAGACTTCTTTGAAGCAGTCCCCAAAGCCGTAGACGAGGGTAAGGTGGTTCACACAGCCTATCTAGATCTTGCCAAGGCTTTTGACACCATCCCCCACTCTGGAATTATAGATAAACTCACTAAACTAGATATAAATCCCTATGTCACAAGATGAGTTGCCAACTGGCTCACTGACAGAACCCACACTGTGAAAGTAGCAGACTCCAAATCCAACTTCACACCAGTGACAAGTGGAGTACCACAGGGTCAGTCCTGGGTCCTCTCCTTTTTGGTATCTACTTCTCTGAAGTACAGGCTAATGCAGAGGGTCTTTGGCTAATAAAGTTTGCAGATGACTGCAAACTAGGAGTCATAATCGAAACTCCTAATGATGTGGACAGCCTACAAAAGGGCCTCACTGAGACAGATGCCTGCTGTCAAATCCATGGCATCAAGCTCATTACCAAAAAGTGCATTGTCATCCCCTTTGGTAAAAACTCTCTACCTATGAACTACAACATAGGTGCTAGTATACTTAACACCGAAAGTGTGATAAGAGACCTTGGGACACAGGTGAACAGTAGCCTCTCCTTTGATAATCACATCACCACAGTAGTCAGGAAATCCTTCTACGTGGCACACCTCATCACAAAAGGTTTCTCATCCAGAAAAAAAGAGGTCATTGTTCCCCTCTACTCATCACTCATTAGACCCATTATAGAGTACAATGACCCTTTTGGTATGTACCTCACAAGACATCTACAACAACTGGAAAGGCCACAGAAATACCTCACAATAAGGATTACCAGCCTCAAACAGATGCCCTACGCAGACCGTCTAAAAAAAGTCCAGCATTACTCCATTGCATATCGCCTACTCAAAGGTGATCTCTGCCTAACATACAAAGCTATGTCAACCCCAGAACTGTTGGACATGCTCCACTTAAAGAAATCCCAATCTCTCCCAGCTACATGCTCTAGGGACCTAAACCTTGTCACCACAATAAACAGAACATGCCGGAGGGATAGATTCCTGTCCCAGAAACTTCCCATACTCTGGAATAAACTACCTATCTATATCAAACAAAGCTCCTCATTAGCACTCTTCAAGAAAAATCTTGATGATTGGATGGGAAATAGGAAATTCACCCCGGGGATCACTTCTGTGGCTCTGCTCGACAGTGGCACAGGAAAATAATTTTCTTGGGTGGCAAAAGCCATGGTACCTTTTTGGCTGGGCTTGTATAGGCCCTAGGGCCGATAGCCTAGTACCTACCTATGAACTATATCTGGTTTTCTCACCATCTGTTTTCTGAACAGTTGGTAATAGGTGATCCCATGTGATATAAACATCACCATTCGCTATAATGGTTTGTGGCTCACGTTTTCAACACTTCTCAGCTACTTCGATATTGCAAGATAGGGACAATCCCCAGTGCAATAGTCTTGCCACATTATTATGCCTTTCAGTATACAGGCCTTCTGCCATTAGTGTATCACACCTAGCAACAGGAGGTATAACTGTTTACAGTTTTGCCTTAGAGAAGCTGCATTTGTTTGTTTTTCCCATATGTTCACTGGACCTTGTAGACCAAAGTATTTGGTTTGATGTCCTGAGCTGCCAATATTAACCTTTCATCATTTGGTTTAAATTCAGCTCTGCTTAACTATTACTGCATGAAATCCTGATCAACGTGAGGATGTTCCAGGAGATATCTATAGTCACCACAATATTTATGCCCTTTTCACATTTTTTTTCCTCTCATCTGATCCTTCTTAGATTCTTTCTTTTTTGTTTGTTTGTTTTTTTTTTTCACATTCAGTCGCTGTCTGATTTTGTCTGCTTCTGGTTTGATTTCCGTTCCCACTTGATACTGATATGCTTCTGCTAAACTAAGCAGAGAAGTCATCTTAGACTTCTTCTCCTCATGTTTTAAAACTTTCATTATGTTTCAGTATTGTGAGATCAGCACATATGTATGCAGTCCCATAATTGCAGATCTATATATGTAATCAATTTCAGTAAGGCCCATACCACCTTCAGAATGAGGAATATATAATCTTGGTATACACTGATTTTGATATATAATTTGATAAGCATGAAGTTTTTATCTTGTTTTTCTATCCAACTGATCCAATACTTTTTGTGACCAATCACATTAAAATTGTAAGTTAAAACAAGAAGAGAAAATTGGTTTATAGCTTGGACTTTGTTCATAGATGTCAAGGTTGTTTTTAATATTAGTTTTAGTTTTCTGAAATACTCCTTACTGAGTTTAGTTGACGTTTGTTCCTTCATCAGTTCCCAAATATTTATACATACCTTTTTACTCAAGTCCCATTGTATAAAATTCCTGTACCAGATTTATATTTTCTTGGTACTGCAAAATTCCTGCTCCAGACCAATAGTGCAGATGGTAAGGTTCAAAATTACCAACTAATAGACCTAGCTTTGAAACTTGGTAGAGGCACAACTCAGCAGCATCTGTGCAGAAGAATGTTCATAGGTTCATAGGTTCATACTAGGCTATCTGCCCTGGGGCATTTATAAGCCTAGCCTGATTGTGTTTGGCTTATGCCACCCCTTGATTTGAGTATACTGTGCCCTTTTTAAAGTTTAGTTTACTGTGCCTCTGTCTAATAGTGACACGGAAGTAATCCCCTGACACGGAAGTAATCCCCCCCCTTTTTTTTTGTACAAAAAAAATTTATTAAAAGTCAATAAAGTGCAGAGTCACACTGACAGAAGTAACAACACCAAAACATCAATGTAAACAGTTAAGAATTTGTATTAAAGAAAGCTTACAATGACACTGATAGGGAAAGATACAAAACTTGCAATGAAACCCCCATTAAATAGGGGAGATAAAACTATTACAAAGTGCATACACCTTTTATAAAAAGTCAGTAGTGCCACTTCTGTCAAAATGGCAAGTCTTAAAAGCTTACTCATAGGTTAACAAAATTCTGAACAAATTAGATCTCAGGTGGCAAACAATGCTGCAACCATCTACTAAACCAACACCCAGTTGCAGGGGTTATGTTTTGCTTACTCGGTCACTATAGTAAAATAAAAACAAAAAAAAAAAAAACAAATAAAAAGTCGATCATCTTTATATATATATATATATATATATATATATATATATATATATATATATATATATATATATATATATAAACTAGTGATCTACCCATGATTTGAAAGGTGTGTAACTTATCACCCAATGCACAGGAAGGGGAAAAACTGCTTAATCCTCACATCAAATCAAATACCATTCTTAACAATGATATCCACATAGATATATTACAGAACAAAACTACAAATCTACAGTAACATGCTGTGGACTTGTTTCTGAACAAGTCATAGCTGTCCACTCTAATAAATTCAAACAACCAGTTACTGTTTGCACAAAAAATACCAATAGCAAGTAAAAAAGGTAAATGTCTGTGAAAAGATGGAAAATGGCCCATAACCACTAGCTGACCTCTAAAGAAGGATCCAAGATCTAATAAGGGTCTTATAATTTGATTTTGTATATGTACAAAACTATGAACTGAAATGTTAAGGCAGCCTACTGTCTGCAAATCCAAGAAGCAGAAGTATGTCATCTGATTCTAACTGGAACTGTTAGGATTCATTACTGACAGTTAAGCTCCTATGTCTAAACTGGTAGGTATCTCCTGAAACTCAAACTGCTTTTGATACAAGGAGCTGAAAAGGACAGATGCCAACATTTCTTTACAACTCCTTAACAGCCTGGAAAACTACTTCTATAATAGGCCACAAGAATCCTATGGGTCTACCCATAGAATCACCATTGGTTGATTTTGACTTGAGGGCATCTAATTTACTTTTTACTTACTTACTGCAGCTTTCCTGCTTTAAATGCTGCTTTTACACATTTATTAAGACTGAATGACATTCTTATATCATCTGAGAAATTCTTAACTACTTGTAGTTTTGCTTTCATCTTCTCATCTGATGAACTATACAGTTTTGTCATCCACAAAAAGAAGATAAGTGTTTACACTTCAATATTTTCTAGGAGCACAGTTATAACCATGATCAAATTTCTTAAGCAGACAACCTAGGTTTTAACTTTTTCAAGTCTCTTGGGTGTCTAGTTCCATGATGGGTATGGACAGTATTCATAAATCAAAGTATGAATAAAGTTCATGAAATTAACATTGTTTCAGTCTTTGATGATAGCCAAAATTGCTCTTTGTAGCACCTGCAATGTGCCCAGAATTGACTCCTTCTGCAATGCATTTAGAGTTACATGTATCAGTAGCATATTAAAATACAATTGTAAATTCTTTTTTATGAGACCCGTTGCTCCTACTGCTATTGGAATTGTCTGAGTATCCTTCTTCCACATTGCCCTCATTTCTGCCTGCAAATCTTGGTAATTTATGACTTTGTGTCTGTCTTTACATAAGATGCTGTAATCACTGGGTGTAGCAAAGTTAATGATCAATGCTACTTCTGTCTTTTTTTCATGGTCAGAAATATCTAGTTTTCTAGCATCTGTTTTTTGAACTGCTTGTAATGGGTGACCTTATGTAATTTAAACTTCATTAGTCTCTATAATGCTTTGTGGCTTATATTTCCAATGCTTCTCATCTACTTCAGTATAGTAATGCTTGCATAATCTCCGATGCAACATTTTTTTTTACTCACTTTTTTAATTTAACAAGTTATTAAATAAATATAATAATATGATGAATAATACAGATGAAGTTAACAACCCAAAACAAATCTAAACTATATAAATATGTTTAAATGAGGATGCCGTGGTAGTATGGCGGTAGCGTTGTTACCTCACAGCAAGAGGTTCTCCCATTCAATGCTGGGCTTGAGAGTGCCTTCTGTGTGGTCTGCATGTCCTCCCCGTGGTTGGGTAGCATTTGAAAGATATGCATGCGTAAATGGGCGTGCCTCCGTTGAAGGTTGGGCATTGAGCTGGCACCTCGGCGTTTCGTAAAAATCTACTGCCAATCATTAGCTGACTGGAGTTCTGCTGTGGCGACCCCTTACTGGGAAAAGCCGAAAGACAAACAACAATATAAATATGTTTAAATGCCTATAATAGGGATAAATATTTAATTCCTATATAAATAAATAATGAAAATTATATAAACAAAATTTGATTTTTATTAAAAAGAGTCAGATTGTAAGCTATCAATCAAAGATAGCATTTTCTTCCAAGGATTGTTGACAAATGGATTTGGATGAATTCTATGTTCTTTAACTTTGGTTTTCTTATGTGTGATTTCCTTTAGAAAAGATAAGAAGTCTTCGTAAAGTGGAATATCAGCAGATCTCATTTCCTAGTCATGTTTTGCTTGCAACTGCATAATATATGTAATATACATCAATACTGTGACCAAGATGTGGATTTAACAGATGATAAAATCTGATTCTTATTTTCATGAGACAGACAAGAAATATGATCCATAGTAATATGATTCCAATATTTATTATTTGGTTTTATCTTGTAACTTATTAAGGTTTTAGATAATTTCAAAGTTAGATTTCAGTTTGTGATTTATTCTAAATAACTTCATATAAATAGCTAATCATTTTGGGGGGGGCTTTAAAAAAGAGTTATTCAGAATTTTCCAAATGTTTTTGAGTATGTGTATTAACCAGTCATAAGAATCTAAGTCCTAATCCTTTATAATTAGATGAATTTCTTTAACTCTGAGCCAATGATGCCAACAAATATTTTTTTTGAATCCCAAGAAATTAGTATGTTGTTATGTACTTTATTTTAAAAAATTGGTAATAATAAAGGGGATTAAAGTTTCCAACCAAATTTAGTGTCAGTACTGGTTAGAATATATTTTTTAATTATTTTGTATAGAGTTTGCAAAGCTAACTTTTGTGGGTATTTAGATATTATATTGTATAATATAACAAAGAAAGTGCCAAAAAACATTGATCAGTTTTATATTCTAACATTAGCTGGGATATTATTTTGTAAAATTATTAATTGTAGAGACTTCCAGATAGTATAACTTAGATCCACCCAATTCAGGATGATTTTAAATATCAATGCCTTAATGTATGTCTCAATATCTAGAAAATTAATCCCTCCCTGATACCATAGTCTGATCTGATGAATAAATGTTATTCTATTTATATTAGGGAACAATAAAAACTTTATTAAAAGCATATTTATGTCATTAATGACATGCTTTTCTGGACAAATGGAAAGTGCTTGAACTATATATAACATTTTGGGAAGAAGAAGAATTTTTATTAATTGAGTCTATCTTCAAAGGACATGAACAGTTTATTCCATTTATCAGTAAAGTTTTTTATTGTTTTTATAATATTTTTGTAATTAACTGATATTGTTTCTTCTACGGAATTAAGTAAAACTATAACAAGGTAATCAAGAGAGTTCAATTGTTTTCCTATAATGTGACTTTTACAAATTCTCCACTATCACTTTCACTACAAATATAGGGGTCAATTGTGCTGCATCATGATCTAATTCTGAATTGCTGGTCTCATAATTACCTTTCTACTACACTGCATATTTATTTATCGGTCACAATCTTTCTCAGTTTCATGCATCACCATGTGTCTCACATTCATGCAATGTGACAGGAGTTTGTTAGCTCTGTACTCCCCAAAGCAGTGAATGTCCCCTTTGTTCTTGTACACTGGCATTAGAATCATAATTATCCAGTCATGTGGGTGTACCTGTCTCTCCATACTGCTATGAGTACTCTCAGGGGCCACTTATTCCCTGACTCACTGAACACCTAGATCATATCTGATGGGACCTAATCAGGGTTTGTTGCTTTCTCTGTCTTAAGTTTTTTTTCAACATTTTTTGATGATTTTTCTCAGTTTATTCTGTAGAGAAATTCCTATTCACACATCTAATCTAGGAATAGACGGAAACTACTGCATAAACATGATTAGTGCTCTAACACGATTATATGTTAAAACAAACATTTGTTCACTATATCAATAACTCCCTAAATAACATGAATGGTGGTAGTATGAACAGTGAGATGAAGTTATCCCCCTGCCTAATGGCTGTCTTTCAAGGCAACATTTTAATATCTGATGTAAGATGAAATCAGTATGTACCTGTAAATAATAACTCATTTTATATAAATGAAACAACAAAATGGCAATAAAATACACACTTTTAATAAAACAAAAAACAACTGGTAAGTGCTTTCATTCACATAGAACTTCTTCAGACTTGGATGCATCACATACAAACCTCATATTTATATGGTAAACAAACTCACATGATTATTGCATTAACAATGCTTTAACCCTTTCTTACATAAAACTGCTTTCAAATTTTCCTTCTCATGCATACCGGGATCTGCATCTGTGTTTAGCCTCACTTGCCAGACATATTCCTTCCAATTCAAATCCTCTTCTGCTTCCCATCTTTTCTCTGCATTTGGTACTTGGTCAATAATAATAAAACTAAACCCCACTTTAGCTTTGTTATGAACACTTACAACATGTCTTGCTAAGGCATTGGTCAAATCTAACTTCTCCACTGCCCTAAGATTTTCAAAAATTCTACGGTGGAAGCTAAGTATTGTTCTTCCAATATAAAACACATGGCAGGAATTGCATAATATTAAATATACAACAAACTTAGATTTGCATTTGTAGTTGCCCCTAATGTTAATATAGTAATTCCTAGCTTATATTTTTTGGTTTCTAAAATATCCTTTAAACTGCTCCCTCTTTTAGTAACAAAGATAGTTTTTTCACATATAAAATATTTAACTCTTGGAAGTTTCTTAAAAACGTCCAATTGTTTGTAATAATCTGCTTAATACTAAACAAGTCAACTGATTTGTTCAACGTATAGCTTAAATTATAATCTACTACTGACACATTCTCTTTCATATCATTAAGTGTCCCCTTTGCTCTAACAACTTTAATGCTGGCTATAGCTTTATTTATGACCATCATGGGGTACCCTCTGATCAGAAATTTCTTTCTTAAAATTTCACACTTTTCTAAAAAATACTCATCTTCATCAGCAAGTCTATTGATTCTGTCAAATTGACTGTACACAATATTATTCTTTAGTTTTGTACTATACATACTGCTATACTCCAAGTAACTATTGCTCTGAACATCTTTTTTATATATTTTAACCAAGATTTTGTCAGTTTTTTTTATACACAGATCCAGGTAATTAACACTGAAGTTATTTCTGTGAAAAGAAAACTTCAAAGAACTAGAAACAAAATTTAAATATTCAAAAAAGTTGAGCAGTTTAAATTCAGAACACCCCCCCCCCCACAGAAAAAGCAAGCCATCTATAAAACACTGATAGAAATAAATATTACCAGCAAATCTGGAATTCAAAATATATTCCCTTTCCCAACTGATCATAAACAAATTGGCATAGCTGGGGGCCATAGCTGCCCCCATACCCACACCTTTACTTTGTTTAAAAAAATCTGTTGTCAAAAGTAAAAAAAAATATAAGACAATATCACATCTAATAATTCGGACAACAGACTAATTTCCTCAGCAGCAAAATTAGAACAATCTCTCAAAACTTCTGTAACCCTTTCAATTCCCTCATCATTAAGGATTACAGTGTATAGGGAACATACATCTGCAGTTACTAACCATGTATCCCCTCTTAAAGAAACATTTTTCACACTTTGCTTAAAATCAAATGAATCTTTAGCATATGATTCTGCTGTGACAACTGCCTTTTGTAAGCATCTGTCAACAAATATAGCCATGGACTCAGTTTTGCTGCCACTATTAGCCACTATAGGTTTAAAACTTGGTGTATCAAAAAACTCCAGCTTTACTCCGTCGCATATCACCTACTCAGAGGTGATCTTTGCCTAACATACAAAGCTATGTCAAACCCAGATCTGTTGGACATGCTTCACTTAAAAAATCCCAATCCCTCCAAGCTATATGCTCTAGGGACCTAAACCTTGTCACCACAATAAACAGAACATGCCAGAGGGATAGATTCTTGTCCCAGAGACTTCCAATACTCTGGAATAAACTAACCTATCTGTATCAAACAAAGCTCCTCATTAGCACTCTTCAATAAAAATCTTGATGATTGGATGGGAAATACGACATTCACCTTGGGATCACCTCTATGGCTCTGCTCGACAGTGGCACAGGAAAATCATTTTCTTGAGTGGCAAAAGCCAGGGTACCTTTTTGGCTGGGCTTGTATAGGCCCCAGAGCTGATAGCCTAGTACCTACCTATGAACCTATGTATCCAAGCTCTTAAGTATTTTGGGAAGACAAAAAAACTTTCCCAATTTGGGCTTATTTATACAAAAACAGTCCGCTAATTGATTACTAATTATTCCTTCAACTAACCATTCTTCAATTAATGAATTAATGAAATTATAATTTTTATCAATATCATCCCAATTTACTTCATCATAAAAATCACCATTAGATAATACATCATAAATACTTTTTTTTGTAGAAACTATAGTCCATGACTACCACAGCGTTCCCCTTGTCTGCTTTAGTAATGTAGACATCTTTGTCATCAATAAGCATCTGTAAAGCATCTTTTTCTGTCTTAGACATATTGTAGCAAGCATTTTGCTATGGTGATTTAATAAATCCCTAACCTCTCTTTTACATGTTAGTAAAAATGCCTCTAACTCTGGCCTAAGTGGAGTATTGAAAACACTGGGTTTCTTAAAGAAATATTGTTGATATGCCCTATCTTGAAAAAAACATTTCAAATTAATTTTGCGCAAAAAACCTCATCAAGGCATTGATGACAGACAAAATATTAGCCCTAGAAGATGGCACAAAATTAAGTCCTTTGCTTAAAACATTAATTTTGTTCTGAATTAAGCACCACAGAAGATAGATTCACTATTTTAAAATTCAAATTAACAGTACCTTTATTTGGTGATTGTGCTAATTGTGATTGTGCTGCTGGTACTTCCATGTAGTTTGATTTTGGACATTGCATAATTTTGCTGCTTGCTGACAGCAGCAATGTTCATTCCTGTTCCAATTGGTATTTCCCTTGAAATTTTGTTGTTGTTGCAAAACTTTTTTTTTCCTTTGCTGTAAAAAACTTCTTTTTTTGTCCATATCCTTGGTTTTTCTGTCCCCAGGACTGTTTCCTCGGCTCAGAAGTTAATTTCTTCCCTACTATCTGTGCCCAGCGTTCAATAACTCATTTTGTCATAGTGCTTCAACCAGCATTATACATGTAGCAAACCATACAAGCTGTTATTTTAAAGTGGAATTATTTTTTCACTCTTTATTCCTAACATATTGAAAAAAGCACATACAGCAAACATCAGGCAATTTAAAACATTTTTTTTGGGAAAATGTATGGTTTTATCCAGCAAGAAATTTTTGCTAAATGCTATCATTTAAATCAAGTTAAACTGAGTACCTGAAAAGAATAAAGAGGTATGCACACTGCTGCCTTTTTTTTTTTACTAATGAAGTTGCAAAACCCTGCAATATGTGTGGTAAAAAGAATAAATTCACAACCCTTTATTGGTACTTTCTGTAGAGCTGTACTTTCTTAAGAGTTGTTAAGTAATAATTTGTTCAGTGTCACAAAGGTTAGGCTAACTTTTTACATTTTTGATCTTTAATCTGTATTGTTAGATTAATATGGATCACATCCTTGATATTTAAACTAAAAAAAAGACTGAAGCCTTGTTTTTAGAGATGGCACCCTTGTATCTCACTTTTCAGACATTAGCCAAGCACCCTAAGGAGCAAGAATGCAGAGTACTGATATACATAACGTAGTGACTATAACAGTATAACCTTTACTTAATGGATGATTGGTTTGTTAGGAATAGTTCACAATGTCCAGTCTACAGTACATTCAGAATCCACTAAATGATGTGAAATAATTTCTTGATGGCAATCTTTTTAAGCCAATTACATTATATTCACAATTCTAATACTAATGGGTATTGGAACAACTAGTTCACGATGCATATAATTTGTTATTCACAGTGCAAAATTCATGCAATTGGTATTAACTTGGAGTGTATTATCAACTTCTGCAAGACTTAGGGATATCAGCTATGAAACATTTAGTATAGGTGTGTAGGAATCCACTGTCTTATTTATATAGTGACATTCTGTGGATGTCATGGTGAAAAATGAATGCATGAAGTGGAATAAAGATGGAAAGTCTAATAATTCATTGTCTTTGTAGCAGTTACATTTACTATTCTGAAATGATAGTCTTTCAGACTGGTGTAAAAACTTTTAGAGAAGACTGATCTCTAATAGCTTTTGTCATATTGTTCCAAGCAGCAGGACCAATTTTAATGATAACCATTTCTGCAACTCCTTGCACAAAGCAAAGTCTAATAAAACTGCCCTATTGTGTCCGAGTTTATATGGCTGTTCTTTTACTTTAACTGCAACCCATAACAAAGGATTACATTCATTTTTAAAATTTTAAATGAGAACAGACAGAGGAGTATAATGTCACTACTTTTTAAAGGAAGTCAGTTTATTTATTTATTTCAGAAAATCGCAGTCACGATTCAGTGGTTCTGCCAGGAAAACAGCATAGAATATTTTATTACCTGTCATTTGGACTTGATGTGAGATTTAACTATAATGGAGAATCATGATTACAATACTATTATATTCTAATTTAGACATTAGTACATTCCTACCAAACAATTGATTAATACCACAAATTTGCCACCAATTGTGCAGTTCAGGTAAAAAGGAGAGGAAATAATTTATAGCAGAATTTTAGCAGGGTTAATACTTTATTCATTGCTTTCTCTGTATGTAATATACGATAGAGTGAAAAATTGTGCTACGGCCAAGGTATGAGTTTTAGCAGGGGTACATCAGTTAGCTTCTGAGGAGCGGCAAATAACACTACCCCCTGATTTTACTGGGTTTGTTGTTCATACGTTTTCCTACACTTGTCTTGTATTTAGGCTTGAAAGAAATCAAGGAACACAGACCATTTTAGATTACTAATGTATTTGTTAGTCTCAGCCTAGGAGTATAACTGAGTCATGGACACTGTTACACTAATATGCTGTCTGTTTCTACTGAAAGATAGCTCCGAAGCCTTGTAACTACGTAGGTTATGTATTTATCTCCTTTACTACTTATATTTAATTTAATAAGAAATCGACATTAGATCTTTTAATCTGCCTTACATAGTAACAAACAAAATTGAAGCTTGTTAAGACAGAGTGATAGCAGATATTAAATTCCAAACAGGACTTATTCCTTAGCATTCTATGTATTGTACTGTAAGGGTTTTGTCATACTAAACTGTCAGAATATGCCAGATGTCTTAAAGCAAGATTATCTGCTAAGTACATTTCCTCCAGACAAAATCCATTGACCTAATGTCTGATTAGCTGTTATATAAACATTTTTGTAATCCCATAGAGGTTAAAAAAGGACTTATATGAGATACAAAACGTGTTCATACTTCTAGGTGCAAATGTTTCAAATATAATTGTTAATTTATATTTGTATGTCCAGTTATGTACGTTAGTAATACTGTCCTGCATTTTGATTATAGATTTGCAAATTACTAGCCAGCTATATGTTAGCAGAAGTATATTGTAAGCATTCAGAGTCACGCTAAGGTTGTGTAAACCTTTCTTTAGATCATTGAAGGAAGTGGAAACAGTACTGAATGCAAAACTAAGCACTGTGGGACACCTAAGCTGTGGCACTAATTCCAGAAAAGGTCAATTTGCTATATACAGGAAAAGTCATACATAGTTTTTCAGCCATGTAATTGTTCTTGGTGCAAAGCTGAGCTTTCCTAGTTTTTCAGGAAAACATGTCATATTTTACTGTTACAAATGCCCTGCTCATAACCACAGCATCTCCATATGGAAGAAGTTTGTTATTCATTTTGGAATATTTAGAGTTTTTACTGTATAAAATGCTGAGAAGGCACTATTATTATTCTTTTTCTTTCAGCTGTTCCCATTAGGGGTCACCACAATGGATCATCTGTTTCCATGTCTTCCTGTCCTCTGCATCTTGCTCTGTCACACCAACCATCTGCGTGTCCTCTATCACCACATCCATAAACCTTACCTTAGGCCTTTTTCTTTTCTTCTTACCTGGCACCTCCATCCTATGCATCCTTCTTCCAATATACCCAGCATCCCTCCTCAGCACATGTCCAAACCAATGCAATCTCACCTCTCTGGCTTTGTCTCCAAACTGTTCAACTTGAGCTGACCCTCTAATATACTGATTCCTAATCCTGTCCATCTTCTTCGCACCCAGTGCAAGTCTTAACATCTTTAACTCTGCCACATCCAGCTCTGACTCCTGCCTTTTTGTCAGTGTCACTGTCTCCAACCCATATAACATAGCTGGTCTTACTACCCTTTTGTAGACCTTCCCATTCACTCTTACTGGCACCCGTCTGTCACAAATCACTCCTGACACTCTTCTCCACCCACTCCACCCTGCCTGTATTCTCTTCTTTACCTCTCTTCCACACTCACCATTAGTGTGAACTGTTGATCCCAAGTATTTAAACTCATACACCTTCACCAACTCTACTCCCTGCATCCTCACCATTCCTATATGCTCCCTCTCATTCACACACACATATAGTCTGGCTTTGTCTTGCTGACCTTCATTCCTCTCTCTAGAGCATATCTGCACCTCTCCAGGGTCTTCTCAACCAGTTCCCTACTCTCACTACAGATCACAATGTCATCCACAAATATCATAGTCCACGGGGAGTCCTGTCTGATCTTGTCTGTCAACCTGTCCATCACCATTGCAAATAAGAAAGGGCTCAGAGCTGATCCTTAATGTAATCCCACCTCCACCTTGAACACATCCATAACTCTTACCGCAGACCTCACCACTGTCGCACTACCCTCGTCCATATCCTGTACCACTCTTACATACATGTCTACCACTCCCAACTTCCTCATACAATACCACAACTCCTCTGTAGGCACCCTTTCATATGTTTTCTCTAAGTCCACAAAAACACATTGCATCTCCTTCTGACCTTCCCTATACTACTCCATCAACACCCTCAGAGCAATCAACACATTTGTAGTACTCTTTCCCAGAATGAAACCATACTGCTGCTCACTAATCATCATGTTCCTTCTTAACCTAGCTTCAACTACTCTTTCTTATAACTTCATGCTGTGACTGATCAATTTTATCCCCCTGTAGTTGCTACAGCTCTGCGCATCACCCTTGTTCTTAAAAATCGGTACAAAAACATTTCTTCTCTACTCCTCAGGCATCCTCTCACTTTCCAAGACTTCATTAAACAATCTGGTTAAAAACTCCACTGCCATTTCTGCTAAATACCTCCATGCTTCCACAGGTATGTCATCTGGCTCAACAACCTTTCCATTCTTCATCTTCTTCATAGCTTTCCTTAAGTCTTCCTTGCTAACCCACTGCACTTCTTAGTTCACTATCCCCACAACCTCCAACCTTCTCTCTCTCTCTCTCTCTCTCTCTCTCTCTCTCTCATTCTCTTCATTCTTCAGCCCCTCAGAGTACTTTTTCCATCTGCTCAACACACTCTCCTCACTTTTGAGTATATTTCCTAAATTATCCTTTATCACCCTTACCTGCTGCACATCTTTCCCAGCTAAGTCCCTCTGTCTAGCCAATTGTTACAGGTCCTTTTTCCCCTCTGTAGTGTACAAACTTTCTTTTAACTCACCATACACCTTATCCTTAGCCTTCACCACCTATCTCTTTACCATACATCTTTACCATACACCTCATCTCCTTGTACTCCTGTCTACATTCTTCATCTCTCTGACA
This sequence comes from Protopterus annectens, assembly GCF_019279795.1. Taxonomy (NCBI): domain Eukaryota; kingdom Metazoa; phylum Chordata; order Ceratodontiformes; family Protopteridae; genus Protopterus; species Protopterus annectens. The sequence continues at coordinate 1,977,216,331 of NC_056725.1, read as the reverse complement.
ATCTCACTTCTTCTTCTTCACCAACCTCTTCCTCTGTATACTCTCCTGTACTTCCTCATTCCACCACCAGGTCTCCTTGTCCTCCTTCCTCTGACCAGATGTCACACCATGTACCTTTCTAGCTGTCTCCCTCACCAACTCTGAAGTAGTTACCCAGCTATTTGATAACTCTTAACTGCCACCCAGTGCCTGTCTTAAATCTTCCCTGAAATCCACCTCACAATCATCCTTTTTCAACTTCTACCATTTGATCCTTGGCACTATCCTCATTCTGCTCCTCCTCTTCTTGATAACCAATGTCATCCTACAGACCACCATCCTATTCTGTCTAACTATACTTTCTCTGCCACCACTTTACAGTCTCCAATCTCTTCAGAATGGCCCTCCTATATAAGGATATAATCAACCTGTGTCCATCTTCATCCACTCTTGTATGTCACCCTATACTCCTCCCTCTTCTTAAAATTTGTATTCACCACAGCCATGTCTATCCTTTTCACAAAATCCACTACAATCTGACATTCTGCATTCCTCTCCTTAACACTATACCTACACATCACTTCCTCATCCCCTCTGTTTTCTTCACCAACATGCCCATTGAAATCTGCTCCTATCACCACTCTCTTTCCCTTGGGTACACTCACCACCAGTTCATCCAACTCACTCCAAAATTTTTCTTTTTCATCCATCACACACCCAACTTGTGGAGCATATGCATTAACAACATTCATCATCACACCATCAATTTCCATCTTCAAAAACAACACCCTATCCAACACCCTCTTCACTGCCAAAACACTCTTGTCATAGTGTTCCTTCAGTATAACCCCTACCCTGTTTCTCCTGCCATCCACACCATGGTAAAACAATTTGAACCCACATCCAATACACCTGCCCTTACTCCCCTTCCATCTGGTCTCTTGTATGCACAATATAGCAACCTTCCTTCTCTCCATCATATCAGCTAGCTCTATCCCAATACCTGTCATATTACCAACATTCAAATTTCCTACCCTTACTACCACACTCCTAACCTACCTTTTTGGAATTTGTGTTGATTGTTTCAAAGCAGCCCTTTGTAAGTAACATGTTTGGACATCTGTTTCCAAACCTCTTTAGATATTTTAATTATGGGTAGAGATTTGCTATAGACCAATAATCCTTAGTACAAGATGAGACACTGACCTTTGTCAGTGACACAATAATAACATATTTAAATTTGGTGGAAATAATTTTTGTAACCAATGAGAGATTTTTAAATTAAGGTCAGAAGTCTAAAAATCAATGAGGTTGCCATACAAAAGAAAAAAAGAAAGCTGAATGGAACCACCTGAGCTGTTATATAGCTTGTTATGTAGCTTTGCAGTTTCTCTATGCATAAGTTGTCTAAACAAGACTGTAGAACTGAGTTCTTCTAAGGGTAATGCTGTGGGGAGGTGTTGTTGTTGTGTTGGTTAAGCGTGTTCTTGGTGTTTGAGTCTTCTTACTTATTTTGTCTAGACTAGTCATTATGTAACTTTTGGAAATTGTAAAGATAGGTATATTGTTGATAGACTTAGAGGAACAAGGGTTAGTGACATTGTTAGCTGTTTTTTTTTTACATAAATTAAAAAGAATTCATTGTGGGAAATTATAATGTAAGACAAGGTCTTGTGTGTTGAATACTATTCTGTCACAACAAAACCATGAGTTAGTCCTATTAAAATATATCAAAAACTGATGTATCCAATCTTTATCAATGTATTTCTAAAACCTGAATATTGCCATGAGCAATCAGGCTAGAATAATATTAACCCAACACTCTGTAGTCTTATCCAGTCTGAATCTATCTGATGCAGTGTCCATAGCCAAAAATGAATGTCTTTATTGTCAGAAAAGGGCATTCGTGTAGACTATTTAAGTTGATAACCAAGTTCCACTTTTGCTTAACCTGACTACATGACCATATCATGTGGAAATAATCTATGTCGTCCTGACCACATCGCCAACATGTTGCATTGCCTACAATAAATTTGTCATGGCAAGAAGGCAGACTATATTGTATTTAAAAACTATAAATTTAACTATTGTTGGGAAGGTTTATGGTGTGAGATGTTGCTACAAATGTAAAATGTTCCTCAGAAATGCTTGGGGCTACATGATAAACAGTCTTGCTTGTTTCTTAGGCATATAGTTTTAGCTACTATTGTTACTAATCTGCATATTTTTCTAAGTGATGGCATGTGTGGTACATTTGATTATTTAGTTGGTTTCTTTCCAATTCTTCCAGACTAGTCTCTTTAAAACATTAAGCCACACAATTCTATTGCAAACCATGGGCAGATGTGTTCCCTAAATATCCTACAAGTTATTGGGAATATCCTATTCTGAACATTTACTGTCTGGTTTGAATACTACATCAGTGTTGTATTTGGACTGGATATAGTTGTGACCAGTCAATATTTGATAGTATAGCATACTGTGCTAACTCAGGTATTTGTCTGCTGATTACAACTTCAGGTGGGGCCTTAATAAATGACCACTATGAGTCAGTTGAACTTTGCTCACTAAGGGAGCTCAGCAGGATAACTATTTTTATGTATCTCTAACATATGTTGGAGACATGGAGCTGTAGAAATGTGTTATTACCTACAGAGGGAGTATTTCTGCTACCCAGACCTGTGAAACTGTAAAGAGGTTTGTGCTGCCCTGTAGAGATGGAAAAATGGTAGTTTTTGACATACAGGCTTACTAGGTTGACCTGCCGTCTAGAACTGTAAAAATGGATATGGGGAATAGAGGATGAATGTTTTGCTGCCACCAAAATCTGAGCAAAAATGTAGTTAAGAGGGAAGTTAAAGAGAACACATCCTGTTCTCACCAAAATCTGAGAACTGAATACAGTTTAATACAAACGAATAATTCCTGCTATCACAAGAGCTACACAAAATATGTAGTTAAGTGGAAAAGATGATGGGTGTGGCCCCTGTTATTTCCAAAAGCTATGAAACCCTTTTGTGAGAGGATCTATTATAACTGTGCGAATGTGGCATCTATGGCATTTATATTCATGTCCCCAGAGATTATGGTATTTCTAACATATTCAGATGGACGTATTTTACTCAGACTATTCTCCAGTAATGAGACTGTAGAGGTTTAGAAAAACTTCATGTAAAACAAACTGTATTAAAACAAAAAAACACATGATTTACAAGCTAAAACTTTTTATTTTTTCTCAGATTAGCACTTCCATCTCCTTATGCCAGAGACTTCATCAGATAAATACATAGTAAAAATACAATTTGTTTTATGTGAAGTTTTTCTAAGTTTGTCTTGGTGTCTAACATGATGGCTTTGGGATCTAACCCATATCACAATCTCTCTTCTCTGAAGTAGATATAAATGAACTAAGTAGAATGGTCGGTAACCTCAATCTATTAATACAACAATTCATGCAAAAAAATGAGTTTATTTCAAGCAGTACGATGCCTTTGGTAGAAACATATGGGACTGGAGTTCCTTTGATTCAGTAATTGACAACAGTGGAAATACCACTGGTTGCAAGTCGAAACAATGTAACTAATCCCGCATTTGTGAATGGAGGGGCTGCTTTAACAAGGAAAAGTGAAGTGCCTATTTTAAATGCATGGCTACAATGGAAATTTGAATTCCGTCTAGAACAGCATTGTGATGCAGATACTTTTAATGATTGCTTCAGGCAGTACAAATCTTTCAAGCTAAGAAAGCTACTGCTTGAAAATGCTTATTTAATTCAATCAGTAAAAAACAGTTAAGTAGTGAAAGAGCTAAGAACCTGGAGATACCCTATGGGGCTAAAAATGAACTCAGTGCTGCATAAAGATTTAATAGCTCTCTTCAATAGACAAGGTTGTGAATACATGGAGTTATTAGTTGAACCAACCAAAAACTCATCAATGAACTCACTCCAGACACTAACAAGCTAGCCAACACGATTGTTAATGACCTGCTCTATCCAATATGTAAACAGGAATATTTAAACATTTTTCCAACAATGATCAACAAGGCACCAAAACTAAGAAGAGGAAAATCAAGAAAATGGAAAGGGATCAATTGGAATACAGGGAACATAAAGTGTACCCAAGTCCACCAGAATCCCAAGAGTGGGGAGTTAAATACACTAGAAACTACAACATAGAAGAACATTATAGCGACAACAATGGTGAGGCAACATATAATAATGAGCAATTTTATAACAAGGATTTTCCACTACTTCATCACTCAGAATGCTTGAAAGACAAAAAGAAAAATCCAACAGGCCAGTGGCCTCATCAAGACATAGATACACCTCCACAATACATGAGAACATACTGGCAGACATGAGGACTGAGGAGGAAGAACTAGTAATTGATTTTCCTAATGATTTCTTAAGTGAAACAATTGACTACAATGTAATTGAACCAAGTTGTAACATTATAGTCTATACAGCTGGAGATTTTAAAGTATATAACTTCAGCTCACTTGAAATGCATTCTGAATATGCAGAGTTGGTTTCAAAAGGATTGACTTTTGTACCTGCTAAGAGGGCAAACATTGCGGACACAATCATGAACAGTAAATTATTTGTTAAAAAACTAATCCTAGAGGTATTATTTGATAATAATGTTTTAAATGCACTAAAATTACTTGTTCCTAGCTATTTATATCCCCACTACACCCATTATTGCAATTGTATGAAAAGATATGTGTATAGGATGGAAGGCATGTACTTATTGAAACTATAGCTTTCCCCATATATAATATTACAGGAAAAGAGAAGAAAATTATTGACATTATAAGAGCTACTGACATAAGAATAATAAAGCTGGTAAAGGTGGCGGGCTGGTCATAAAGGATAGAATATGTAGGTAGGATGTACAAGATATTATCTGAGGATACATACAGGCAAGCATCCTTGAACAAACTTAATATAGCATATAGGAACATCAAAACACAATTGAATGACATGTTACTAGAGCAACAAATCAGTGTAGAGGACTACAGTTATTTATATCTAGGTAATCCAATGATACCAACCATATTTGGGGTTCCGGAGATCCACAAGAATTTAACTAATTCCCGATGAGTCTTATAGTCGATGCATATGGATGTATTATGTGCCCCTTTGCTAAATTCCTAGATGAGAAACTTAAAATATATATACAAAAGGAAAGTCATGTATGTAAAGACCCATGGATTTTCCTAAGTAAATGCAACAGGCTTGAATTTAGTGAACTAAGTGTTTTCATAACTATTGATGTTAAAGATTTATTTGCAGTAATAACCATGGTACAGAAGTGCAATGGTATGTTGAATACTTGCACAGAAAAGGGCTTTCACAAGATAAAATTAATTTGTATGAGGAGATGATAGAAATAGTTTTGAAAAATAAATACATACTCTTTGATGGCCAATACTTTTTGCAACAGCATGGGGTAGCAATGTGGCCTGCCTGTGGTTCACTATTTGTGAAGATTGTGATGATTCAATGATAATATAAATTCCTATTCAACACTGAATGCATGAAATTAGGTAGGTTATACATCCAATGTTTGGATGACATACCGATTATATAGCAAGATGATAAAAAAAAATTAAACATGTTTTTTGGAGTACATCAGTAACACAACTGATTTTTTTACCCTTCATGTATGAAATAGGAGAAGATTTCATAAATTATTTGGATGTGCTGTTGATGAAAGATATGCCCAAGAAAAGGTACATTTCAAAGTTATACAGAAAACCTACCTACTGAAATACATTCCTGCATGTTTCCAGTTCACATCCTAGCATTCAAAATAAAAGCAGTTGTTAAGGACCAATTTGTGTGTGTGCATGAATGATATCTTTAAACAGACACTTTCTTCACGAATGTTATTTTTTGAAAGATATGTTCAGTAGGAGAGGCTATGCAGACACATTCATAGACAATCTGATATGTGAAGTTATTCATGAAGGGGAAAGTAATCAGTTCACTCTTATTTTGAGTAACAACGAGCATCCCAATGAGATAATGACAGTATATCAGGATGCAGCCAGTAAGGATAATAGTAACGAATTTAGAAATTCCCGTATCACCACATACACCGTGGACAGTGATAGAATTAATCAGGTTAAAAAAAAATCAGGCTATTGTGGATGATGACAGGACAATTAAACAAAAAGTGGGGGATAAACCAAATGTAGTTTATAGAAAAGGTATCTACCTAAAAACATGTTTGAGACTCGTGTATTTGAGTCATCTAGGGACAACAACAGCATGAGTAAGTGTGGATGTTGTCATCATTGTCCTTTTATTCAGACAGACAGCATCTTCACTATCAATAATAAATACTTTAAAGTAAAGGGTGGGTTTAGCTGTGACACAAAGGGTGTTGTGTGTGGCTCTTTGTCAAACATGTTCAAGTTATTATATAGGTAAGATGAAGAGAAGACTAAGGGACAGAATATGCAAGCGCAATTACGAAGTAAAGAAAAAAGTCAACTAATGCATTATTTAAACATATTAATGAAAATCCAGGTCAAGGTTTTAAATTTATGGTGTTAGAGAAAGAGACACCTAATTTAAGGGGTCGTCCTTGATCTTTAAAATTAGAAAAAAAAAAGAACTAACCTGACAGCAATGTCTAAATGCAGGAAGTCAGCCAGGATTTGATGAAATGTCATCCGTCATATATTTTGAATGCATATGCTAATAATAAGTAGTAACATTTTATTAGTTTGTAATACATTCTACTGTTTAATTAATTACATGTATTAAACTTAATAGAAACTAACTTAGTTATAATGTATCTAGCACTTCAAAAGTCTCAAAAATCATGTGGTCAAGTGATTTACCTCTCCTGCTAGTATAATGTTACTAAATGTAACATGAAGTTGTTTAGTAGTCTTTTAAAGCAGTATAGATTGCCCATATCTTCATGTAAACAAATTAGATTAATTAGAAACTGTTTTTTAGAAATGTAGATAAGGTCCTTTAAATGTCTCTTCAAGTTAGATGAAGTAGAGATATGAGAGCCAGGGAGTGAGTGTCAGTGTGTGAGATGAAATTGTTTGGCTAATTATGGGCATATATAGTACCTGTAATGCATTGCCTTGCATTTAGGACAGAAGTTATAATAATATTAATAAGGGAGCAAATATTATTATTTATAGCATGATAGCAAGTAGTTGTAAGGGTGAGGAGTGGGTTGTATCAGTTCCAGTCCATAACCAGTATGTAACTAAGAAGCACATTAAATTGTCATTCTGTGCTGTAGAACAAAAAAAAAAACTCTTATTAAACTAACAAAAATGATGATGGGGAAAGATGTTTACTTGTTGGAATAGAATGGGAAATCAGACGTAGGTAACTCAGGGTGCAGCACCTGTTGCTATCCACAGCTTTGAAACAAAGGCACTTCTGGTATATAAAAAGATACTGATAGGCTTGTGTTACCATGTAGAGATGCCAAGGATTGCAGCTTTATAGCACAGAGAATTATCAGTTTAGGTGCTCTCTAAGACAGTAAAACAAGATAGCACTGTGATTCATGTGAGGAGAGAATGCAAATCCTGTTGCCACAAAGAATAAGTGATAATTGACAGAGCAGGGTGGCCACAGCGTAGGGTGGCGGCAGTGGTGCAGCAGTTAATGTTGTCACCTCACAGGAAGAGGTTCTCTGTTTTGATTTTCAGCTGGGGTGCCTTCTGTGCAGAGTCTGCATGACCTCCCTTGAGGTCTCATGTGTTCCCTACAGGTGCTCCGGTTTCCTCCCGCATTCCAAAGGAAAGCAGTAGGTGGATTGGGCACACTAAACTGACCATACTGTAGGTGTGAGTGTGTGTGCAAATGAGTAGTACAAATGTTCTGCTATGGCAGGGCTTGCCACCCACTGGTGTAAACCTTGTCTTGAGATGATTGTCCCTGTTGAAGTGACAGCCCAACCCCATGTGCAAAATGGGAAGAGGGGTAGAGGCTGGATGGATGAAAGAGCACATCATGTTGTCATCAAGAGCTAAGAATGCAATGTCTTTTTCTAGAAAGATGTAACTCCTTTTGACACCAATACCTACACCAAAGGTGTAGTTAAGTGGAAAAGATGAAGAGGAGGTTCTGCTGTTACCAAGATTTATGAAAGAAAATAGTTTAGTGGGAACAATAGATATGCTATTGTTTCCACCTAATGTTATGAAGGTATTAGAAAAAGATATGTGCTCTTCTTCTGCTACAGAATCAAGAAGGAGTTAGACTTAAAGTCTGGAAGATATGAAGGAATTAATCTTAATGAATGAGAAGAAATCAGACTCTGTACATATTGGAAGTCATACAATATACAGTCTGTTCAAGGAGTTTGTATTAGGTGCTTTGTACTGAAGCAAAATGAATCATTTTATCTGGAAAGCTCTATGTCTTGGTATTGGTAATGAAATATGCACTCTGACACTGTTAACTGTGAGTTGGTGGATGGAGTCACTTGACCCACCTTGACCTATCTGTGGGCTTTATAAATCCTTTTATTGAACAGCTCACAATTTGTAGTAAAATTCTGAGGAGAATCTTCAACAATACTCCCATATCATAATAAAAAATAATCTTGGGTCTTGTAATGCACAGTACTGAGTGCATAGTATGCCCTTTACATAGCCCCTGTATGCATTGCTATGTTGTATAACTTGTGATTCATGGGTAAGTATCTATCACTTCAAGACAGTTCAGTCTTGAAGTATAAAACAAACTAAAAAGCAAGCTTAAGCATATGCTTGTTAGGCAAGATTGTGAAGCAGTGCATGCTAATAAGAAGTTAATATTTGATGTTATTTTCCTACATATTTTACCTATTTCATAAATGTACATTGCAGTCACTAAATGTTACTTGTTTGTATGAGTGTGTATGTGCATGTGTGGGTATTTGTATGTCGATTTTTGTGTGTATGTGCATGTGTGTGTATTGGGGGGTGCTTAATTATGGATATCTTTAAGCATGTTTTCTACATGTGTTCAGTGTGACTCCTGTGCATGTTACACTGAATTTTTTAATTTCAAAATAGAAATGATTTTAGCACAGTAACATGTGCAAATTGAAAAGCTACCTATCGAAACAATTTCTTAACTGTTACCATAAGTACAACATTATATGGAACATTGTACCATGTATAATATCAGGGGTGTTGCTGTTGCAAAGAAAATGTCTTACATTGAGATTCAGCATCCTAGAATACAGACAAAAAATTCTTATTTAAAAATGATGTTAGTCACCTTTTGTGACCCTCAGTCCAGGGCCTGCTAAGATGGTAGTGATACCTCATTACATGCAGTGTGTATTGCCTTGAAGGACACATTCTAGTTTTGTGTTTGCTGTTGCCACAGCCTAATTACTGTTCTGCAGTGATGCACCCCCTTCACGTCCTCACGTCCACCTTTCCACCTTTTGCACTTTCGGTATTTTTCCCCAGTAATTAGCACTACCTGCCTACACAGTCACAATGGCACACCTCATTTCTTCCTGCCTTTTTCCCCTTTTCTAACGTCTTGTTCATAGCTCCGACTACAGCAGGTTTTAATGTTTCCCAAGTTGCTTTAGTTTTCCAGTTTTTTCCAGTCCTCTGAATCAAACATTATCATTTCATCTAGCATGCCTACATCATTCCTCACCATCTTATTGTCCTTGTGTTTTATCGTTCCCCAAAATTAAATTATATTAAATTATATTATATATATTTATGATTATGGCTCATTCTTAATCGCTTAAAGAAGGCACATTTGATAAAAGTATAAGAAGGACAAAGTAAAAAACCCGGCATCCTTTCACTTTGATATAATTGTAGATTAAATCATATAATGTGTAATGAACAAGAGCATTTTAACATACCATACTCTATTTGGAAACTAGATCCAAAACTGTATGGGTTTGCAAAAGGAATGGTATGCCAAAAAAGTTGAATAAAACTGAAATCCACATAAAATTTGAAGCAAGATATACACATCTTTCCAAAACTGTTGATAGTGTATTACTGAATTCCACATAAGACATGTCAGCTAATTAATACTATTAAATTTAAATGATTAAATGACAAAATAAAACTTATATGCATTCACAAGACTGTGGCTTTAGCATCAGCACTCAGAAACATTCCCATCAATGGATTTTTAGGAATATAAAATATTTCCAAACCTAATTATTTCTTAAACTTGTTAGTACTGAAGTAGTGATCTTTAAAATTAAGTATGACTATTTTTCTTACAAACACACATTTACTTTATCACCATATGAAATGAAGTACTTGATATAAAAACACAAATTCTTAATTCATCTCTTTTTCCACAGTAATACAGTTGAAAGTATTGTGCAACAGGAAAGACATGTGATTTCACCTCATGTGCATCAAATAACAAATAGCATAAAATGCAGAAGTGTGTCCTAAACATAGTGTCTACAAAACAACACATGTGAAAGAACACAGACAGAGTTATAAATACAATAATATGTAAATAGGCCAGTATTTGTTCCACACAGATATTGCTTGGTTAATTTATGGTATATCATCTTTAACAAAATATAGGTTCCTATTATGCTCATTCTATATTTCCAAGAAGTCCTCTGAACATAGACCTTAGCTGATCCACTATCAGATAATTTTTTTTTTATGCAAACATTGTACCTGTTTGCATGTGTGCCCCCTTCATTAACTTTGTATATGTCTAAAGAATAGTCATTGTATTGCAAAGTCTTACAGCCCTAAAGACTCTTTATAATGGAGATAATTAATACTGTTATAATGAATGATGATGTCAGACATATTGGGAATGGTCTCCTACTGTATTCTTCCTGTTAATATGAATGTAATTCTTTTATCCCATACCACAAAACATAATTCTAAATATTTCAAACTAATGGAAATAATCTAATGCACAAAATCAAGTATAGTAGCTATGCGATATCATCCAAGTTTATTTGAAGCCTATCTAGCTTCATTTGTAAGACAGAAACGGCATATCATATTCAGTTTTGCTATATTTTGTAAAAAAAATGGTGAGCAGAACTATACCTTGGCTTAACACTTATACAAATTAGTGTACCCAGAAGTAAACACTAATCCATGTGGGTGCCTTTTATTTATAGGTAACATTTACCACTCAACTCAAAATAGATGTTTTCTGTACAAGATCACTATTGTAGAAAAAAATCACTTTCTTATACCTTCAGAAAATAAAAGCATACTTCTAATCCATTATAGTGGACAAGCTCTTAGGAATGTAGCTAATCTGCCCTTTAAATAATTCAGCTAAACCATCTGTATCTTCAGTTTGGAAATCTGATGTCCACTTTGGCTGGGAGGACATGGATGTGTATAGTTTAGTCGGTGGAAACAAGAGGAATGCCCTATGGACATAATCGAGTTAGCATGAGAAGAGGGAATGAAGTTTGTTCTTAAAACCAAGGATGCATGGAAGTAAATACCAGAAGAAATAACTTCAAATGCAAAATAATGCTGTCACTGAAGTGTGTCTATTAGCTGGTCCTCACACATCTTTTACAGAAAAAAAGAAAATTATCCTCCATAACATGTAAAAAAAACTTCGATCATCCAAACAATAACATCTTTTCATTAGAGGATAATGAAACTGAAGCAGACATAACTATGTGGTGATGATGTCATTGTCTTATAGTATTACAGTAATATCTCGTCATTGGAAGACAATGAAACTGAAGCAGACATAACTATGTGGTGATGATGTCATTGTCTTACAGTATTACAGTAATATCTCTTCATTGGAAGACAATGAAACTGAAGCAGACATAACTATGTGGTGATGATGTCATTGTCTTACAGTATTACAGTATTACAGTATTACAGTAATATCTCTTCACTGGAAGACAATGAAACTGAAGCAGACATAACTATGTGGTGATGATGTCATTGTCTTACAGTATTACTGTATTACAGTATTACAGTAATATCTCTTCACTGGAAGACAATGAAACTGAAGCAGACATAACTATGTGGTGATGATGTCATTGTCTTACAGTATTACAGTATTACAGTATTACAGTAATATCTCTTCACTGGAAGACAATGAAACTGAAGCAGACATAACTATGTGGTGATGATGTCATTGTCTTACAGTATTACAGTATTACAGTATTACAGTAATATATCTTCACTGGAAGACAATGAAACTGAAGCAGACATAACTATGTGTTGATGATGTCATTGTCTTACAGTATTACAGTAACATCTCTTCACTGGAAGACAATGAAACTGAAGCAGACATAACTATGTGGTGATGATGTCATTGTCTTACAGTATTACAGTAATATATCTTCACTGGAAGACAATGAAACTGAAGCAGACATAACTATGTGGTGATGATGCCACTGTTTTACAGTATTACAGTATTACAGTAACATCTCTTCACTGGAAGACAATGAAACTGAAGCAGACATAACTATGTGGTGATGATGTCATTTTCTTACAGTATTACATTATTACAGTATTACAGTAACATCTCTTCACTGGAAGACAATGAAACTGAAGCAGACATAACTATGTGGTGATGATGTCATTGTCTTACAGTATTACAGTATTACAGTAACATCTCTTCACTGGAAGACAATGAAACTGAAGCAGACATAACTATGTGGTGATGATGTCATTGTCTTACAGTATTACAATATTACAGTAACATCTCTTCACTGGAAGATAATGAAACTGAAGCAGACATAACTCTGTGGTAATGATATTGTCTTACTGTATTTCATTTATTGTTATTAAAATTTGTTATTTCATAGCTCTTTGCTGGCAAATGCAACCCAAATGATATCATGCAGATTGTGCTTTAGTATGTCCATTTTCCAAACTAAATGAAATGCCTCAAAAAAAGGATCAGAACACAAGAAGATGGGGACATGGCTTTTGTAACAGAGTCTTTTATGGCACTGATGACCCACAAGGAGCAGCATGTCTGCTCAAAACTCCCCTACACATTAGGACAATGGTGAGAATCATGTTCTCTTAGGCAGATACTTCAGTTTACATTTTCCCCATCAATGTCTTATCTTCCACTTGAGGCATAAATGCAAAAATCTTAAGGAGAAGAAACACTCCAAGGGAAACATGTAAATCGATATTTTCTGAGAGGATTTCTTTATCCCAGTATCCTAACATGACTGTTTTTTATCTATTGTACATACTTACCAAACATATTTGACAATGCTTTCTTCTGTTATTGGATTGACTCGAATTCTTGAAAGAAAGTGATAATATCAAACAAAACAAAACAAAAAATGTATATAAGCAACCCAATGTTTCTTCTTCTAAAACTCAAAACTATAAAAGCAAATAGATGAAAAAAACATAATTCCCAAGCCACCACATCATTAGTGTTAGCTTATTCTATAGTGCCATGTCCACAAGTGTCATAGCTTCTGTTACCTTGGTAGTATTAGCTTTTTAGGAAGTTAGTACCGCTTTCATCAAAATGGTGTATAAACCCAACTAACTGTAATTATTAACTAGCTTACACAGGTGTGAACCTATTACATTTATAATAGTTACAAGACCAAAGAAAACGACTCAGCACAGGTATACTGTTTTATGTAAGTCAAATTATATTATTAAACATAAACTGTCAAAACAAAATTGATTATTCTGAAATTAAATATCTAAGCATAATTATTAAGGACATTAAACTAAGACTACATCCTTATTATAGATACTCATGAGCACCCCTATGAAGGACTTTTAATCAAATAAACCATTTGAAAGATAGTATTATTTCAATGTTCTGGTACTAGAATACTGAATTTTAAAATAAGCCACACTTCTTTTACACTCAGATATTATTTTATTTTATTTAAGTAGCAAAAGGAAAATGAAGAGCCTGATGTTTTTGATATGATGACCTAGTCAGTAAGTCAGAATGGTGTTGCAGCTGTGACATACTTAATTTTGCAATACAATCTAAGAACATAGTAAACAAAAGTTAAATAAACTAACTTTGAACAGAGTCAAAGGCCAGTAGCAAAGATAAACAGTTCCAAGATGTAGGGAGACAAAACATTCACTGGAACCCAAACAATCCAAGACGGATCAGTGATGTAGGTGAAGGTGGAATCATCCAAAAATGGTGTGAGTGAGTGGATCCTTTTGGCTTACCTATCACAGGAGAATAAGTTCAGAAGATCACTGTTATACTGGCATCCCTCAAATGCTGATGTCACAGCAGGAATTCTCAGCATCAATTTGCTTATACCATGGCTATGCATGTTAAGAAGTGTTTTCTTCAGCCAGAATAACGTTGAAAGACAAAGAAATATCTATTCAGAGTTGGTAATGACATCACAACTGTTTTAAGGATGCAGGTATCTCTACAAATATCTTTGGAGCTGTTTTTTTTCTGTATTGATTAGTTTGGCTTTCTCCTTTGCATAAATATTGTACTATGCCAGATCTCTCTTTCAGTCCCATGTCCATGTTTCTTTTCTATACCTTTCAAAGTCTCTAGGTTTTGTTCATTATATTTTCACATTTCATCTGTTGCTTCTTTTTCCAAATGGCCAAAGGTTTCTTTGTCTAGATAATGTTTTTCATGAATATGTTGTATTAATGAACACAAGTTTGCGCTTGAAGCTTTTGACAGTTTTTTTGTAGACTGCATTCTCAGACACAAAATTAAGTATGTCACAGTGGCAACAACACTGTGGAGGATTGTGTCAAAAGCTTTGGCCAGGTAGAGGTATGTGATGTGTACAATTTTGTATTCATTCATTATTTTAGTGGCATTTTCAAAAAAGTCATCCAGGTTGAGTAAGCATGAGATATCCTTGCAAATCCAAACTGAGATGGTTTCAGTGTTTGGAGGTTTCCTATGTCCTTTCTTATTAGTTCCATGATATGTCTTTCCATAGCTTTACATATCCAAAGCTATCTCTTTCCACAGATTTGCATATGAAGCTGGTCAGACTTATCAACTGTATATTCTAATTGTCTATTGAAAACCATAAAGAAAATGGGCCTTATTTATTACTAAAATGTCTTCATCAATATCTCCCTATAACTAACAAATGTTATAAGTAATACAATTCTGTAAGCAGACATGTTTTGAAGTGAAAATATTTGCTTATATATTTAATATACCCACATCTGTAAAATCTGTCATGTACAAAATTGTTTAAATATGTATTGTACCTGTATCTGTTGAAAATTGTTATTTTATAGAAATGTTACTGTGTTTTTGAGGAGTTTTTCTCCCCAGGCCTCTGCTGAAAATGGACATATATCTAGCTGGAGTAGCCCAGTCAACAAATATAAAATAAAATAAATAATTGCCTAGGTCTGTGGAAGGTCCTCTGTTATGCAAAGGAATGATTGTGGCTGTTTTCCATTCACTAGGTACAAAACCTGTTTGGAGGCTGAGGTTGAACAGTGTTGTTAAGGGTGTCATAAAATCATACTTCCTGATAGTTAAGATGCAGATAGAGATATTGTCAGGACCCACTGATGCAATATTTTTAACTTTTGATAGTGCTTTTAGGACTTTTTCTTGCTTGGTAATTGGAGTTTTTAATTATATCTTATGGGACAGATGGAGGGGAGAGAGGGGTAAAGTTAGAGCTAAATTTATTGGGCAGTAGTTTTGCTATATGTACTTCCTCAGTGTAGATAGCATCATTTGCAATCAGCTTAATGTATTCCTGTGTTGTACTGTTGAAATTATGAACATAACTAAAAAAGGCCTTATTATTGCCTTTGCCTAGGGTAGCCATTTTTGTTGCAGTCTTGGTGTTGTTGGATGTTATTAAGCTCCTGAGTTGTTTGCTTATTTCAGTGATGAGGGATCTGTCATTCTGTGAATTGCCCTTCTTACTTTTGGTCAAAATGTTCTTCCTTTTATTGTAAAGCTTGATGGTATTACGGCTCCCCATGTTTTTTTTCTTGGATTTGTCCTGTGTTTATTCCAAGAAAGTACAGCTGAATTTATGCAGCTGTTTATATGTTTGTATAGTGTGGTGATATATATGTTTGTGCATACTCAGTTGAGTTAATTGGGATTCATGTGATTTGAAACTTGCCAATGTATTACTTAGGAGTAGGTAATTTGTTTTAGAGTATTTCTAAAGATACATTGGTTGGAAAGGATCTCTGGTTTCAGTTTTATTTCAGAGGAGATGGCTCTATGATGGATAATGAGTGGTATGATGGCCTTGGTGAGGTGTGCGGTATACTACTGATGATTTTGGTGTCTGAGATCACTATGTGAGAGATTTTTGCCACCACAGACATTATACATGTATATCTCTCACAAACTGCATTATGCTCTTTCAGTAATAGATGATTGTCAGACAGCATGAGGCAATTCTTACACTGTCTCAAGATACTCATCTCAATCAGGCTGGCTAGAGAAGTTGTGGGGAAATGCTGGGCCATGATTCCAACAGGAATTATTCTGGGGTCAGTGAAGACTATGACTATTTAGAGTCTGGCTTGCTTAGGATAATGTTTGGATGGACTTGCTAATGAATATTTAAAGTTCAATACAAAACAGCTAGCATGGAAATCTTTTTCTTCCAGCAGCAGAAACCAGTAAACTAATTATAGTAAATACTCTCTAATTTGATACTAAAATCAGTGCTAGTAGTGTTAGTAAACTCAGTATTAAGTCAGTTTTATCAAAGGTCTTTTAGTCAGGGGAATAGTTTAAGAGTAGAGACTTTGCAACATAATACTTAAGTAATTATTGCAAGCAACCAATAAATGGGAAAGGGATGGAATTACGTTGTCAAATTGTCATAAGGAGCAGGCAACAACAGACACCCTGGGTTTAAAAATGCAACTGCAACTGGATGTTTTTAATTACTTATTTTCTGTAAATGATTTCTAGCAGAAAGGCACTCCTTATATCTTTTAGGCAGTCATCTTATTTGTCAACTTTAATGTTAGTGTTACAATACTTGCTTTCTTTTCCAGGGAGATGACAGAAGCCATCTTAATTATGACTGTTCATAAAACTGACATAAAAGTGTCCTTCTAATATGATAAGAAGCAAAGATTTGTTATAATCATTTGTACCTTCTACAACTCATTCCTCTCAACCTCTTAGAGCAAGAGATCCGACAAAGCCATAAAAAATGGGGGGACAAAGGCCTAAAAACAGGAAGAATTTTTAAATATTGCTCTTATAAACTTAGAAAGGTGATAGAATAAAAGGTTTTGCATTAGTGTGACTCTGATGGGTATGAAGTCTGAAGCTCAAATGTCTGTTATTACTTTTTGAATTCAGTCCTCAATAATTAGCCAGCGATTTGCCAGAAAACCAACATTTTATGAGGAACAAAAAATATGAGGCAAAAATCCGAACATTCTGAGAAAATCTGGACAGTTCAGAGGCATGCTAGAAATTGCTATTCCAACAACTCATCTAAAACAGTGCTCAGATGTGTTTTCTCCCTTCTATTTAGCTTTTGAAAATATTGACCTAAAGACAATCAGAGCCTATACAAGCAAACAGAGGGCACAAGGCATTGAAATCCTTTCTGAAGAAAGTGCCAAATGCACAGTCACATCACTCACCCACTCACTAAATGCACACATAGAAGCAATTTGGAAACATCTCAAGTTATCTGCTGCATGACATTTTAGTGTGAAGAACGTGAAAAACTCAGAAAAAAACAAACTCAGAACATCTTGATGCATGACTGCAATGATACTTGCTGCACAGCTGTACCAACTAAAAGGAGTAACTCTTACCTGCTAAATGAGCTCTAAATTGATCACAGTCTTCAAATGTATTTGTTAATTTAATTATTGATAATTTTTATGCCAATCACAATTCTTTCTACCAGTTCTTTATATATCATTAATATCCTAAGTTATATTTGGATATCAACCATAATACTAATATACATTTTATGACTGCCTGGGATGTACTGCTTACTGCAACCCAGGTGACTGGGGATTAACTAGAAGCCTCAACCATAGACTAGCCAAACACACTGGGAGAAGAATTAAGTGGAGTATCTATTTTTTTGTCTACCAAGGGAGTGGAGGGATGTGGGCACTCAGTGATAGTTGGGGAAGTTATGGTTGAGGGTATTTCCTGAAAGGGGTCTGGGGGGAGAGGGATAAAACTGGAGCTAAAATTTTCAGCCAGTAGATTTGCTGTATCTTCTGATTTGGTATCAGTGATGCCATTTACAATTAGTTCGGCACATTTTTGAGTATTGCCTTTGAAGTTGTGGACATAGCTGATGAATGCCTTGTGATTGCCCTTGAACTGGAAGGCTATTTTTACCTCAAATTTGTTTTTGGTAGACTTGATTAACTCCCCAACCCTGAATTTCTTGTTAAGATTGATGAGGGCATTTTTACCTTGTTGGGTATTGCATTTTCTAATTTCTGCCATGATTTTCTTCCTTTTGTTATACAACCTACTGAAGTTGTAATTCCACCAGTGACTCATTTTCTGAGTTTGTCCTGTGCTTATTCCGGGTAGTTACAGTTGTCTGAATACAGCCATTAGCATTATTGTACAGGATTACTGTGAACGATTTCATATAGGAAGTGCTATTCAAACATTTTGGTGGGGGTTGACATTTTGCCAGGGTTTCACTTAATAATATAAAGTTTGCTATGGTAATTTGGATGAGGAGAAGCTCAAGTGTGTCATACTGCTTGGCAGCCTTGAGGTGTGTTTGCTTTTGATTTAAATTAAATCACTTCTACCTTTTCTCCCTTCCTGTGCAGTAGCTGGTCTAAATGTGTGGAAGCCAGTGTGCTGTCATCTGTTTTAAATCATGTCTCAGTAACTGTATTTATCTACATTCTCCAGAATGAGAAGAGCTCGCAGAGAGTGGAGTTTCTTATTAGACTTCTGCCATTAAAGTGTAACACCTTTAGATTTTCTCTAGTTGGTTTTGCTATTTCAGAAGGTTTATAAGGTTAGCAGTACCTAAAAAAGACACTGTGGGGGTGGACAAGGTTTTAGCCAGTATTCAAAAGTCTATAGGGCATTGGTGCAGACCATCCCCGGCAAAACAGTATGATCTGTTAATCATATCCTCCCATGCTGACAAATATTTTACCCCTTTGAGTGATGCTAAAAACTAAGCCAGTTATTAAAGTCAATTATCTTCTTTTCATATTATGGCACCATGCTTGCAGAAGATATAGTGTTGCTCTATGCTAGGCTCATATCAGTCAAGGACACACAGTTGGAGAGCTCCATCCTGTCTCTGTTCATATTGTCCATGGAGGTATGTCTCAGGCTGTTTTGGACTATGACTGAGTCATACTGGTACTTGTGGTGAAACAACCTGAGTGGTGATCTGGTGGATCCTCAACCCTGATAGGAAGCTGATTGTATCTCTCACGTTACTTAACCTGGTGAGTAGAACATCTGTGTGTCTCACAATAGAGTCTCCTGTGACTTAAATATTAAGTTGTGTGTTGGTTTGCTTTATAGTATTAGAAGTTAAGATGCCATAAGATGTGGCCACATGTGCCATGGTGGATATTGTTTTGGTAGAGTGCCTTTGAGGTTACTCAGGATATTTTTTGTAACTGCAACATATGGGAGGCCTTTGGGATTTAAGAAGATTACATTTAAAAGCCTCAGCATATTTGGTCTTTGTATCTGGTCCAAACTATTTGTCATTGGTATAGTGTGTATGTTTCTGACAATCTGTTTGGTATTATAAGTGCTTCTATGTGATAGCCTTGCTTCCAGTGACATTGCATAACTACACATATCACATACCATATGATTTTCTGTAAGAATTAGGTGGTTGGTAGTAAATATGAGACAACTGCTGCATTACCTGAAGATGTCCAAATCCACCAAACTGGCTGCAGAGATAATAGGAAAGTGCATATCTATAGTTACAGATCTTTATTATGAGATGTACAAGGGACTGCTAAAAGAGGGGTTTACAGCTTGGGTGCTGTAAGAGTATAGACTACAGTCAAGGCTATCTAAGGCTAAACTATAGGGGCACTACGCCTCAATGCTCTTCCTTCAATGAAAAGAAAAGTGCATAGTGTTTAGGGCTGTGCAATGAATATATTTTTCAAAACAACCATTAAGAATATTTCAAGTCACTGGATTCCATATGAAAAAAATACCTGTATGAAAGGAACAAACTGTCTGAAATGGAAGAAGCCTGACCATCTCAGTTTGGTATATTTGTATGGTATTTCTGTTTGTATGAAGTTCTCAAGAACTGAGAAAACTTAAGGATTTTATAACTATAATCCACTTAACCAGAAATGGCTAGACTGTGTAACTGTAAGCCATTTAACCAGAAAACCCTCCTGAGCCATCCCTTAAAAATAGGGCCAAATCGTCTTATCTCAACAAATGAAGAAGTAATACTTAAAAGCAGCAATTTAAACATTTTGCTTATATACATGTATATATGTACGTTTTGGGTCAATTCCTATCTCTTTCAGTTTCCCTGCTTTAAAACCCGCATTTGCGCGGTTTTGCATGATTTTGCGCATAGTGCAGCATCGGGCAGCGCTGTTCAAACTATTCCCGGCTCCACAAAGTCTGCTCTTCACTTCTTCCATTAGAACTGTTTTAAATCTCAAAGTAAGAACTCTATTTTCATTCTAAAGCCCTGCAGTTGCTCGTATAAGTAATCTTATAAGTAAGCACTAATAAACTAAAGCACTACACCCTCTTATACTCCCTTTAAGTACTTGGCTCCCTATTGGTCCTTTTTGATCAGTCAAAAAGTAGTTCATTATACTATTCTGGCATGTCCAAAAGTCAGTTTCGGGTTTACTCTCCAGTCCAGCTGGTGAATCTGGGAATCTTGAGGCAATGTTTCAACTGCCTTATGTACACAGACCACCCTCTCCTCCTCCCAACAAGCTCAAATATATGTGAGAGATGCAACTATATAGCCAAACTGGAGGCTGAGCTCTCTCAACCCAGTACTGGCACAGTCAGTCAGGAGGAGAAGGTAACCACACACACCACAAATCCAGTCTCACATAGACCTATCACAACAGCAAACCAAACACATAAATACACAAAAACATACTTGGAGGCTCTAAATAAAAATCTGCCCAAGCAGCAGAGACCTCCAAAGCAGACATCCAAGCAACTGCTACCCCACAACAATACCCACGTATCACATAGTTCACAAAGTCAGTGTGCCACACAGTCACAGCCCTTAAGGCCAAACAACACACCTAATACACTTGTAATAGGTGACTCTATTGTCAGACACACTGATGTCCCACTCACCAGGCTGAACAAGGAGAAGGTCACTGTAGGCTGCCTGTCGGGTGCCAGGATCCACCATATAACACAAGCACTCAGGTCACTCCAAAGTAAGTACAAATATGACTCTGTCATTGTCCATGCTGGTGTGAATGACTTGAGACGTACCTCCCTGGTCTACATGAAAAGAGACATAGAGGAGCTCTCTGATCATGTAGTCCAGGCCAGTATGACCCTGACCTTGAGTAGCATCTTACCCTCACCAAGAATGTTGCCACAGTATAAAGACAAAATGATCAATTTTAACAACTGTCTAAAGTGTTAGTGTCATTCAAAGGGGATCCAGTGTCTGTCATCCTGGGATGACATGCTCGACAAGCCACGTTGCTTCGCTAGGGAAGGCTTGCACCTGTCACCCCTGGGCTTTCGAATATTGGCTAAGACTCTTGCCACCCCCATAGTGCCTTTTTTAGGCAAGGCTCAAAAGACAAACCCACCTCCATAGACAACACAAGGAAAAAGAAACTAAGGGTAATGCTGCTCAATGCCAGAAGTCTAAACCTCAAGATGTATGCACTCGAGGCCCTCCTCAGTATGGAGAATATCGATATCTGTGCAGTAACAGAAACCTGGTTCAAGGCTCCCGAGAGCACCCCAGCACTACTAGGTTATACCTCATACCATGCTTTTCGGCTCCAAAACTCGGGCCGAACCACAAAAGGAGGGGGAGTATCCATATTCATCAAAGATACTCACACCTCCAGGTTAGTGGCACTGCACAAAGCATCGGAGGCCATCCATGTGCAACTAACAGTGAGCAAAACTGCCTTTCAGTTTGTAGCCTGCTACAGACCACCCTCCCAAACTCAGGAACCCCACTCAGCTTTCCTGAGAACACTGGAGAATATGAAGGTCTCTCCAAACACCATCATATTGGATAACTTCAACTACCCAAACATAAACTGGGAGCACTACTCAAGCCCCAGCACCCTCGCCCAAAGGTTCCTAGAATTTATAAACTCAAATGCTATGGAACAACAAGTCACCACTCCCACAAGAGGGGAAAACATATTGGACCTGATCATCACCAACATGGGGACTCTATGTTCCATACCAGAGGTATACCCCTCATTGGTATGATCTGACCATAAATTAATCTCACTGGGCATCCATACCCTGTCCCAACCCCCAGCCAAGGAAACCACAGTGAAGAACTTCTCAAAAGCAAACTTCACACTTCTCAAAACCAAGGTGGAATCCTTCAAAGCCCCCGGGCCAGTGGAAAATACAGCCCAAACCGCAGAATCCTTTACAAACACATTCTATGGGCACCTACAGGAATGCATGGATTGTGCTATCCCAAATAAAACCAAGACTCACTCCTCCAAAGGCAGGAGACCTGTCTGGTGGACCCCAGCCATAAATAAGCTATACAACAGAAGAAGGAAGCTACTACATGACAGAGCAAAATCCCAAAAAGGGAAGGCATCTCTGATCAGTACTAGCAAGAAACTACGATCCCTCATAAAATCATCTAAGGCCAGCTTCGAAAGAAAAATTGCACAAGATGCTAAAGATAATCACAAGGCCTGCTTCAGTTGTGTCAGGAACCTGGGTGGCAACACCCAGATATGCTCTGAGTTAGTGCAAAATGACAAAAAATACACTGAACCCACAGACATTGTCAACATCCTGGCAGACAGGTTCAGTGCAAACTTCTCCCCCCCTCCCCCCCCCCCCAAAAGAGCAAATGTCTGTTCCAACAGAGTTTAGCCTCCCTGACATCACAGATGCACAGGTGAGAGCTGCCCTCTCCAAAGCAAAAAACACAGCATCAATGGGACCGGTCGGTGTCCCAGGCTGCGTCTTACATGAGCTCCAAGAAGAACTGAACCCTCACATAAAGTCACTGTTCAGTCTCAGACTTACTACAGGATATGTACCCAAGGAATGGCGTACAGCAACAGTGGTCCCACTCCACAAAGGTGGTGCCACAACGGACCCCGGAAACTATCGTCCTATAAGCCTGACTAGCCTGGTCTGCAAAGCTATGGAGTGTATCATCATGGAACTCATAAACAAAGACATTGGGAACCTCCAAACACTGGATCCTACCCAATTCGGCTTTGTTAAGGGCAGATCTTGCCTTTTGAATCTGGTCGACTTCTTTGAAACAGTCACCAAGGCCATAGATGAAGGGAAGGTAGTCCACACAGCCTACCTGGACCTCACAAAAGCCTTTGACACAATATCCCACTCGGGCATCATAAATAAGCTCACCAGCTTAAATATCAACCCCTATGTCACAAGATGGGTTGCAAACTGACTCAGGGATAGAACCCACATGGTCAGAATTGCAGGTGCCATGTCAGACTCTAAACCAGTTATAAATGGTGTCCCACAAGGCTCAGTCCTGGGACCTCTCTTGTTTGGTATATATTTCTCTGAGGTACAGGCTAACACGGGAGGACTATTGCTGACCAAGTCCGCAGATGACTGCAAACTGGGTACCAATCGACTCGCTGACTGACACAAGCATCCTCCAAAAGGGTCTCACAGAGACGGATAACTGATGCCAGAGCCATGGCCTAAAGCTAAATGCCAAAAAGTGCATAGTCATCCCCTTTGGGAAAAACAAAGTGCCCACAAATTACCACATAGGTGGTAATCCATTAAGTAAGGAAGAAGTAACTAGGGATTTGGAAACCCAAGTAGACAGCAATCTCTCCTTTGACAATCACGTTGCCAAAGTGGTTAGAAAGACCTTCTATTTAGCCCACCTTATCACGAAAGGGTTCACATCCAGATCAAGAGAGGTCATTGTGCCCGTCTACTCATCACTCATCAGGCCCATAATTGAATACAATGCCCCATTTGGGATGTATCTTACCCGACACCTGCAGCAACTGGAAAGACCCCAAAAGTACCTCACCAAGAGGATCAAGGGACTCAAACAGATGCCCTACACAGTTAGGCTAAAGAAACTCCAGCTCTACTCAGTTGCTTACCGCCTACTCAGAGGCGATCTGTGCCTGATGTTTAAAGCCATGTCCAAACCAGAATTAATGGACATGCTCCACCTCAGGAAATCCAAATCCCTTAGAGCTACATCCTCCAGGGACTTAAACGTCAGCACAGAAATAAATAGGACATGCTGGAGGGACAGATTCATATCCCAGAGGCACCCCTCACTCTGGAACAAAATCCCAATCCATGTTAGGCAGAGCCCCTCAATGACCCTCTTCAAGAGAAATCTTGACGAGTGGATGGGAGATCGTAGGTTTACCGCTGGGATCTCTTCTGTGTCCCTACTAGACAGAGGCACAGTAAACTAACCTTAAAAGGTCTATCTTCTGTGACCTACTATACAGAGGCACAGTCAGCTAATCAAAAAGGATGGAGAAAGCCAAACACACTCTGGCTAGGCTTATAAATGCCCTAGGGCAGATAGCCTAGTATCAACCTATGTACCTATGAACCTATATACAAAGAAATGTGATTTGTCTGGTGGAGAGTATGAAACCACTTCCTGTGTTCAAGGGAACAGGCAGGGCTTCTGTCTATGTCTTTGGCAGAAATTAAGGAGATTCAGTACAGAAAGCCCACTGTCCATTCCCCTTTGGCTTTCTGAGCTTGGCATTTATGTGGAAACAGGCTAACTGAAAACCCGCCACCAGTTGACCATCTCTTCAGTGATATGGAATGAATGGAGTGATTAGCCGGGAGAGGACTGATGATTAACTGACAGTTAGGGCAAAGGGTGCTAAAAATATAAACTTTTATGACACAATGAAATACAGACATTATCAATAAAATAATTCCTTTTACCTTTTAATAAGTAATATATACAATCCAATGGAAGGAAGAAGTGATTTGACAGAAAACTTTACACATTGATACTGAACCGTTAGAGAAGTCTTTACAGAAGTAATGGAAGTAATATTCTTCTGTTATAACCAGCATAATCTTTTAACAGATAGAGGCAAAATAAAATCCTAAACTAAGCATATATTCTAATAATATATTGTAAATATTTTCACAGTGATGCACTCAAAATGCCACACTGATTTGAAATGTATTATTACAATGACAGTCTCTATTGGTAGGGATTTTTTGGTTCGTCTGACAGGAATAATATAGCAATAACCCATGCCTAGGTGTGGGTAATGCTGGATTTACCCACAGTTGGTGTGGTTTGGTCACGAGGGCGAAGACCGGGTGGCCAAACAAAGACAACCGTGGGTAAATCCAGCTTTACCCACACCCAGAAGTGGGTTATTGATATTATACAATGACATTATTTAAGAAAAAAAATTATTATTTTTCTTAAATAATGGCATTGTATAATGCCTCCTTGCTGCCATTTTGCAGCTGTCTGGTATTCTGCGGCAGTTCTGATGTACTGCGCATGCGTAAGCTTACGCAGTACAACAGAGCTGTGGGCAAAAGCAATGGAGAAAGCAAGATCTCCATTGCTTTTTACAAAGTGTTTCACTATGTTAAAGGAGTTTAATTTAGCAAGACAGCTTTAAAAATGCAATGGAGCATCTCTGTTGCTTTTTTAAAAGCTGTCTAGCTATGTTAAACCCATTGAACATAGCGAGACACCTTTAAAAAAAGCAACGGAGATAGGAAGATCTCTGTTACTTTTTTAAAAGCTGTCTCGCTATGTTAATCTCCTTTAACATAGCAAGACAGTGTCTAAACAGCAACGGAGATCTTGCATTCTCCGTTGCTGTAAAAAAAGAGTTATGCTAATGGAAAAAGTCCAGACGACCGGACCTTTTTCCATTACTATAACTTTGATTTAAAACGTGCACGCTGACCAATCAGCATGCATGTTTTGGAATATTAATTGGGGGTCGTTGTATAATTTCCATTATCTCATTTTAAGCCATCCCTCACTGTGGTTTATTGTCTCACTCAGATTAGTTGCTCTGGACACCAATCACAATTTACTAAAGGGAAATGGTCTTTGGTTTCTTCGCTCAGCCTTTTTTTTTTTTTTTTTGTATTACATTCACTAGTTCATTAAACAGACCTACTGTTAAGACAGCCAGGTTGCTTTATGTTCTTAAAGAAACAAGTGCAGCTTAAAAGTAACACTAATGAATGAAACATCCCACGGAATGCAATGAAAACATTGCTAATGACCTTATTTATTTACATTGATCTCTTTGTTATGTTGCTGTAGACAATATTTATACATTTTATTTATTTACTGTCATTTGATTACTTGGAAAGTTTGATTGGGTAGAAGCCCATTTTCAGCAGAAACCCAAGTCCAGAAGTTCCAAAGTATGACAAAACATTTTAAAAATAATGTTATAGTCTTTAAAAATAATATGCAAAACAAATATAGTTTAAATAATTATACCAGATTAGACATAATGTAGATTAAAAAGCAAGCTTCTGGTGTACTTAGAGGGAAAGCTGGGGAGAGAAATTGATAGAAGTATGGAACTGAGTGAAGAAGGGAGAATAAGCAGATGTAAGGCATGAACAGGTATTTGACCACATTTAGGGATATAGTTTATTCTGGTGTTGAGAAAGAACAGAGACAGCTTTTGGCTAGGATGTCTTTCACAGTAGTTTTGAAGGATAGGAGGGAGGATATTGACCTGATGGACAGGGATAAGGAGTTCCAGAACTTAGCAACATTGTGCAAGTACAGACAATGCCCTGCAGATTTGGTAGGTTTGAGGGCAAACAGGAGTTTTGGTCATTTGATTGCAATGATCAGCTAGGAACAAAGTTGTGTAGAATGTTATTTAGTGCTTGGCAAGCAGATGAATTCTGGATAATTGCAGACATGCACTTTTACATTGTTGGATTATTTGTACTTTTCCAAATGATAAGAACTATCATGTTATTTATGCTACAATATATAGATATAGACATAGCTACAGATATATAGATATATAGATATAGATATATATATAGATTTGATGCACATGATAGGTGTGTTTCTGCCTATCAACACTCTTCGTGTATCATCAACAGTTTGCTTTGTATGCTACTGAAACTAATTTCACTCCACAATATTGTCAGTACTCACTAAAAGCTAAAGAAAATCTTCTCACATTACACACATGTAACACAGACCCATATATAAACTCAGAATACCATAGCCCATTAAAATAGATACTAAATCTGAATCTACCAATAGAAAATTTATAAATTGACTTAGAAAATAAAGAAATAAAAACAAAGTGAGTGCATTTCTCTTTCACTTTGATGGAAAACCCAAGCAACTTCACATGCTACATATGCAAAACAAGCATATCCAAGCTGCCAAAAGTGGGCTAATACAAGAGCTCACATGTTAGCAGCTCACGACACACTTGTTCACTGCCACTTGCTGAAAATGGAAGTGCACTAAATCCCAATAGCCTGATCTTGCTTAACTACTTAGCCTGCCCACGTTTGTGAAACTGTGTATCTCTACCAGAGCTCTAACCCTAAAAGTCCCACCAAGTTCCCGTCTTGAGTCTTCTTTCCCTAAACCTAAAACTCTACTCTTTCTACTCTCTAACTGTAAAGTCTCTGACCATTCCTTAAACCTAAAACTCCTTTCCTGCTCCATAATCTTACAATACCTTTCCCTCTCCCTAACCCTAAATCTCCATTCCTTCACCATGAACATAAATTCTATTCCCAGTCGCTATCCTAATCAACATTCCTACCTCCTCCTACTCCCTCTTCATGGCTGCCACAGTTACGTCATTTAAACACAAATAATGTCTTCTAGTGTGGTATATTAGCTGCTTGCCCAAACTCCTATTTGAGTTTGAGATTAAGAGACAGCCTGTGGGAGTTACAAGATGCTCACACAGTGTGAGTGTGTGGTTTAAGACTATAGTTAAATAATGATTCCATGGGTCCTGATAAGTCATATTTTAGACTACTCAGGAGGCATCCTGGGAGGTTATCAGGGCCTACTGAGGCAGTGCTCTTGGCTGTAGTGAGTGTAACCAGTACATGCTCCCTAGTTATAGAGAGTTAAAGAGAGGGTTAATTCAGAACTGAATCTGTCTGCTAACTGGTTTGCTATATCACCAGGCTTGTTGAATGTGGCACCATGAATCACTAATTCAGCACATTGCTGTGTGCTGCCATTGAGGTTTCTGACATAGCTGTAGAAGGCCTAATGGTTATCTTTCATCTTAGAGGATAGTTTAACCTCATGGCTGGCTTTGCTTAATCCAATTATCCCTCTTAGTTGCCTATTTACTTTGATGAGAGAGATTTACTTTTATGAGAATTACCCTTTCTGACTTTTGTCGTATTTTATTCCCTTTTGTTATATATCCTGTTTAATTTGGGATGCTACCAGGGTAGTTTTTTTTCTGGAGCTAGTTCTGGGCTTTCTTCTGGTAGTCAATCCAGAGGAATGAATTAGTTGTCACAAAGAAAAGTAGAATAGTCTGTATCAAAAGGTTCATTCCAATTAATTCTCAGGACTGAATTCTCAGCCCTTACTTTGGTAAGTACAACAGCCTCTGTGTAGCCAATGAGATGGCTGTATAGATTTTCTGAGATCTTTTCAGAATAGGCTGACATGTTCTTTGGGTTTAGAGGGGCTTTGAATTTTGACAAACCATTACTTAATAACAGGTAATTTACCTAGTAATAGTTTCTAAGTGTTACTGGTTTTAATGGGATTACATTACTGACTTTGATTTAAAAAGGGGCAGCTTTATGGTTGGACCTTATCAGTGAGGACAAGATATTGGAGGAGGGGGTGTAGTGTTCTCCCATATTTGTCAGCTTGAGGTCCAGTTTGTTGGAGCATCTAGTGGGCATATTCACCATTTGGTCAAAGGTGTTTGTATTTACGAAGTCCAGGAATCTCTATGCATGTACAGGATTCCCAGTATATAGAGGGTAACTAAAGTCTCCCATGAGTAGGGTGTTAAGTTGGATGTTAAGGGTTTTTTTAGTCCAAGAATGTATTGTCAGTTCCTTGGAATATGGAGAGTGATCTATAGCCTGTCTAGGATATGGTTTGGGATTTTGTCTATGGTGATCTGCATGTGGGGGAAATCCAGCTTGTCATCCTGATTGACCTCCCCAGAGGTCTGCTTGTTATTCATTTATATTGAGACAGCTCCAACTTTAGAAGGACAAAATGTGTGGAAAACACTGTTGTTTGCACTGCTGGGGTACTCAAAACACTGAAACCATGCACTGCTGTGGTACCCACTGATGCTTTAAACCATGTCTTGGTAACTGTACAGATATCTATATTCCCGAGTGTGAGGAGGGCTTGGAGAGAATGTAGGTTTTTTTTTTATTTAGGCTTCTGGCATTGAGCAATAACACCTTGAAATTCTGTTGAGCTGATTTTGCTATGTCAGCAGATCTGTCATTTTGGCATTGCTTAAA
Organism: Protopterus annectens; assembly: GCF_019279795.1. Lineage (NCBI taxonomy): Eukaryota > Metazoa > Chordata > Ceratodontiformes > Protopteridae > Protopterus > Protopterus annectens. The sequence continues at coordinate 1,977,186,735 of NC_056725.1, read as the reverse complement.
AAAGGCTTTATGGGGGCAGACAAATCCTTAGCCAGTATTCTAAAGCCTACAGGGGACAGCTGCAGACCATCCTTGGCAAAACAACTTGGTCTATTTCCCATGTCTTCTCAAGCTGACAAATAATGGATTCCCTTAGAATGACACCAGAAAGACATCTAGTTGTTGAAATTAATATTTTTTTTCTCATATTCTGGCATCATCCTTGGTGATGCTAATATGCTGCTCAGTGCCAAGCTCATACCAGCCTGAGACACAATGTCTGAAAGTTTCACAATATCTCTCAAACCTATATCATAACCATACATTTCCATGGTTATTGGCACTTCAGCAATATCCTGGTAACCCCTTACCACTCTATGAACATGCAAAATGCCTACAGAGAAAAGTATAACCTGTATGGTGAAGCTCTCCATCTGTACAAACATAAATAAGCTACCTAAGGCTTTATTAAAAATAAACTTTCTCTTGTCTGCTGAGGTCAGTAGGAAACTCTAATATAAAAACACAGAAAAAAAGGGGGTACAAAAGGAACTTTTTCTTGTACTGCATGAAGAGGAAGCTTGGTTTGTGTTTTTGAATCATAGCTTTACCACTTATCACCTCATCATAAAACTCATTCCCTAAACATGCAGTACAGTGGGCTTATTGTATTGCACACCAAATCACCCCACATTCCATTGATATTTATATGCATTTGTCTTTTGAATTTAAGAAAACCATAACTGTGGTCAGAGCCACAGCTGTTATAGCTATTGTTGCTTTAGCAAGCTATTTGCTAAAATGGTAACAGGCTACAGCAAACACTTTGCCACAATTACTAGAGCACACTGGTGCAGATTTGAATGCAGAGTTGACATTTATTTACACCACTACTGCATCCTCAGTACCTTTGCTGCACTTGCGCCCCATTAGCACCTCTCATCGCTAACAGCTCAGCCCCAGGGCAGCTACCACCTTTGTCCCACCCTACTTACAGCTCTGATTGCGATACTTAGTATTTTGGAACTACAACAGTGAATTATGTAGCCATGTGTTAAATCTGAGATATTAGTGTTCGACTATTTGCAGTGATCCTGAATTTAGTATATATAAATAGCTGAGGTACTTGAAAGTTAATACAATGAGTTTTACAATTTGCTGTTTTTATTTTTAAATTACACATTCTATGTTGAAGTGTTAGGAGGCACATTAGCACATCACTTCTGATATGAAGCCTACATGGGTGCCAGAATTATGACATTTTTGTTGAGACTGTAGATATTGCTGGAATCATGCTCTGAGGTCACCTGTGGTGAAAGGTAAACATCTGTCACTTACTTAATTATAAAAGTCTCGACCTTTCAGTAAGATGACAATATTCACGAAAATCTACAGTTTATGAGCAGCTTGTGTTGGCATTATCATCTCCTTACGTCTGACCACTTACTCAAAAAGTTTACCATACCTCTTTAATTTTATATGCTCCCTTGCAGCTCTTTCACATACACCACAAAAGAGACCAGACTATATAGTGGAGGAGACCTTTAATTAGTGTTGTGATAACGTGTTGCCTGGCAGTACCTGTGAGTAGGCCTAAGCCACTGACAGCATTATTACATTTTTGTCATGCTTCTACTTTATTCATTAATTTATTTATTCCTCCCTGGTTATTTCTGACTTTTCAGACAGTGTTTCTCATTGAGCCTACAGTGACCTTCCCTAAAAAGATATATATTTTTTTCTTGCCAAAACGGTTTTAAGCAGGTGCCTGCTGTACCTTCTAGAGCTTAACTGCAAATATTCAAAAAGATGTCCCACTGACTCCTTGTTTTAGAATTTATTTTTATTCACTGCCACATATCCAAGTCACAGAATTTGGTCTGTGGTGCAAGTATGAGTGTGTATTTGCAAGCAAGATGTCTTGTCTTCATGTAATCCATATATTTTACTTTTCTTTGCATATTGTGGTTCTCAATAGCCTTGTATAATTTCTATTTTTTAAACTGGAAAACATCTACAAGACTGTGTTCTTTCTTGCACTAATTGCAAAATAAGTGGAGGAAATTCAGTTCTGAGCCTCGAGGTACACAATGCAGCATACCTTATCGACAAAATATAAGCAAGCAACAATGACCAACAGGGTAGACATTATTAAGGAAATAACATACTGACCAGGGGTGATATGAGGCTCGTTACCACAGGTCCATTATTTCCCCTATAACTCCCACCCTGGATGGCATTATTGGACTTATTAGTGCAGGTTACTGATCCACACATAGATAGCCAGTACTCACACCATGTCAGAGATGTTGAGATTTCTGACTGGCTTGTGTGAGGAAATGCAACTGCTGAGGGACTGTGGACTATCCTGCAATGCATACAGTGAGACATGGCATATACAGTCCTGGGCAAACATGTCTGTTGAGGGCAGGGGTGGTGGAAATGGCAGCTACTGATGCAACTTTGAAGATATGAGCAACTGGATATTTTATAGGTTCATAGATAAATATGTGTTTACTAGGCTAATGACCACAAAGGCCTTTTTAAGCCTAGCCGTGCATCCCAAATCTTTGATGAGTTCTGATACCCTTGATAAGTGTAAGCATGGCGCTGGGAGATGAACCATTTACAGGTTACCTGTTTGCATCAGAGACATAGGTGCCAAACCAGGGATGATTTTCCATTTTCCCATCCAACTGTCCAATTTGCACTTGAATTGGATTAGGGAGAAACTCTGCTTAACATGGATGGGGAGCCTGTTCCATAGACGGGGTAGTCTCAGGGATACATTCCTATCTCTTCAGCAGGTCCAACTTATATCACAGGCAAAGTTTAAGTCTTTAGGACAGGTAATTCTGGTACTGTTTGTTTTCTGGATATGCAGGAGGTCCATCAGAGTGGGGGTCTGACAATGCCCTGTATGCCAGGCATAGATCTCCCCTCAAAAGTGTGTAGGAGACAGAATATAGGGATAGGGCCTTGAGGCAGTCTGCACAGGACATATTACTTATGCCCTGTATTTTTTTAGTGAGGAACCACTGTGGATGTTCCAGTTGTTGGATATGCCTGGTTAGGTGCATACCAAAGGGGGCATTGTACTCAGTGATAGGCCTGATGAATCCCGAATACAGTGGAACAATGACTTTCTTGGACTTAGATGCCATATCTTTGTTTATAAGTTGCGCAACATAGAATTATTTCCTTACCACTGTAGCCACCTGATGATCAAAGGCTAGATTACTATCAATGTGTGTCCCTAAGTCCCTGACTACTGGGTCAACTCTAATGGGTGTGTTGTCCATATGATAGTTACTAGGAATAGATGACTTTCCAAAGGATACTGTTATGCATTTCTTGGCATTTAGTTTTAGTCCATGACTCTGACACCAGTTGTTTGTGTGTGTCAGCCCCTCCTGGAGAACATTTGTGTCAGTGCGAGATTCAATGACAACTTCTAATTTCCAATCATCTGCAAATTTAGTCAGACAGAGACCACTGACATTGGCCTTGACTTCTGAGAAGTAAATGGCAAAAAGAGCAGTCCAAGGACTGATCCCTGAGGGACTCCACTTGTCACTGGCTTCTTTGTAGAGGTGGACTCCACGATTCTAACTTCCTGGGTCCTGTCTGTGAGCCAGTTGGCTGTCCACCTGATGACATAAGGGTTTGGACCTAACCTCTTGAGTTTGTCAACAATGCCCAAGTGGGGCATTGTGTCAAATGCCTTGGCCAGGTCAAAATATGCAGTGTGAATGATTTTGCCATCATCCATTGCTTTGGTGACCTTCTCAAAGACGTCCACCAGGTTGAGTTGGCATAATCTTTACAAACCTAAACTGGTCATGGACCCAGTGTCTGGAGGTTTACTATATCTCTATTGATCATCTCCATGATAATTATTTCCATGGCTTTGCCTATAAGACTAGTGAGATTTATGGGTCTATAGTTTTCAGAGTCTGTAGATGACCCACCTTTGTGTAGAGGGACGACTGTTGCCTTTCTCCATTCATGAAGCATGAAGCCTGTTTGGAGGCTACAGTTAAATAGTAAATCCAGAGACCCTGATAGGTCATGTTTCATGCTATTTAGAAGGCATGTATCCTGGGATATTGTCTGGGTCTATTGATGCAGTATTCCTGGTCATAGAGAGAGAGCATTAAGGACCTGTTCCCTAGTGATAGTAGGAGGAGTTATATTTGATGATATTTTTTGAGGGAAGGCAGAGGGGGAGAGAGGAGAAAAGTTGGAGCTGAATTTATCAGTCAGGAGGTTTGCTATATCTTCTGACTCAGTATAGGTGGCTCCATTTTCAATGAGCTCTGCACACGATTATGTATTCCCTTTGAGGTTTAGGACATAGCTAAAGAATGCTTTGTGATTGTCCTTGGCACGGGAGAACAAACTTACCTCAAATTTATCTTTGGTAGACTATATTTGTCCTCTGAGTTGTTTGTTTAGTTTAATAAGAGTGCTTTCATCCTGCTGTGTGCTGCACCTCCTAATTTTTGCCATAATTTTCTTCCTCCTGTTCTACAGCCTATTGATTTTGTGATTCCACCTGGGCGGCTTGTTTTTTGAGTTAGTTCTGTAGTTCTTCCTAGTGGGTACAGCTGCCTCTATGCAGCTATTAACATGCTCGTACAGGGTTTCTGTGAACAGTTCTGCATAGGCAGAAGTGTTCTCAGGGTTTATAGGTGCTTGAAGTTTTGCCAGGTTCTCACTTAATAGCAGGAGGTTATCCTTAGAATAGTTCCTGAATATTCCCGGTTTAGCTGGGGTCCAGGATTTATTTTTACTTCAAAAGAGACCTTTTTGTGGTCTGACCTTACCAAGGAAGGCATTACAGTAGGGGTTGTGCAGCACTCTCCCATATTAGTGAGGACCAGATCCAGTGTGGCTGCACCCTTGGTTGGTGTATTGACTATCTGGTCCAGGGATTTTGTGTTTACAAAATCCAGGAATCTCTGTGCATGTATGCTTGATGTCATATAGGATTCACAGTTGATAGTGGGGGAATTAAAGTCACCCATGAATATGGTATTGGGTTGGATGGTTAGTGTTTTTAATAAGTTTAAATACACAGTATGGGTTTCCTGGGTCATAGAGGGGGACCTATAGCTTGCAGGGAAGTGGTATTGGATTTTACCTATGGTGATTTGAACATGGATCAGCTCAAGTGCATTGTCCTGTTTGACCAGCCTTGAAGTATATTTAATTTTGATGTAAACCGAGACACCTCCACCTGTAATCCCTGCCTGTGAAGTAGCTGGTCTAAATGTGTGGAAGGCATTATAGCCTTGCTCTGTTGGTTTGCTGCCTGCAGCTTTAAACCACGTCTCTGAGACCGCACAGACATCAGCATTCTCTAGGGTAAAGGGAGCTTCCAGAGAGTGGAGATTTTTGTTTAGGCTCCTGGCATTGAGCAGTGATATTGTTTGATTTTCTTGGTTTTGATTTGCTATGTTGGAAGTACTTTCATTTTGGCATTGCCTAAAAAAACACTATGGGGGAAGACAATGTTTTAGCTAATATTCGAAAGCCTAGAGGGGTGAGGTGCAGACCATCCCTGGCAAATCAACATGGTCTGTTGATCATTTCCTTCCATGCTGACAAATATTAAACCCCCTTAGAATGACACCAGAGACTAAGACAATTATTAAAGTCAATCATCTTTTGTTCGTATTGTGGCATCATCCTTGGAGAAGGTAAAATGCTGCTCAGTGCTAGGCTCATACCAGCCTGAGACACATATTCTGAAAGCTCTATGATGTCTCTCTTCATATAGTCTAGGGAGGTATGCCTCAGGTCATTTACTCCCACATGGACTATGACTGAGTCATATCGGTAATTCTGATCCAATGACCTAAGTGCATGTCTAATGTGGTGGATCCTAGGCTCGGATCAGCAACTGACCATAACTTTCTCCATACCCAGCCTGGTGAGAGGGAAATCAGTGTGTCTCACAATGGAGTCTCCAATGACTAGAATGTTTGATTGTGTGGTGACTTGCCTTATGGACTTAGAGGTAGTGGCTCCATGAGATGTAGCTGTATGTGTTGATGTGGGTGTTGTTTTGAAAGAGTGCGTTTGGGCTGTTGAGGGAATTTCTTATGTGTACTTTGTCTAGGAGATCTTTGTGGTTTAGGAAAGTTACATGCAAGTGCCTCCGTATGTGTGGTTCTATATGTCTGCTTTGAATTGTGTATGACGGGTGCAGCATGTGTACTACTGACAACCTTATTGACATTAGGAGTACTTTTATGTGAGAGCTTTGCCTCCAATGACATTGTGTAAATAAATCTCTCACATACCATATCAGTTTGTTAAAGAATTAACTGGATGTCAGTATACATGAGGCAATTTCTACATTGCCTCAAGATGCCCATATCCACCAAGCACGTAACAGAGACAGTAGGAAAGTTCATATTCATGACAACATACCCTTTTTTATTGATTAGACTGTTGGAGTGAGAATATCAATCACTGTCAGGAGTATCCGGTTTGCAACTATGTGGACAGTGCTTGTCACTGCAAACTAGTTGTCCTGTGTACAACTAGATATTGGAGAAATTTCAATTGTGCTTTTACAGGAAAAATGTCACTCAAGGTGTCTGAGTCTGTATAGAGCACTGCCAAAGACTTGAGGGGGAAACTAATATGCAGACCCTGAATATTTAAGGATGAAGTATTTAGGCAGATATTCTGAAGTTAAAAAGAAATCAAGCAGTACTTACTGAAAATGAAGAATTAGCTTGTCAGGAATTATGAAAAGAGGGGAGTCACATGAATGGCTACTGCCTGGCTACTACTAGTGTTGGTCTCACCACAGCTTCACTCTGTTGGGATACAATACTCCTTTGCTTCTTCTGTCACCAGAAGCAAAATGGTAGCCCCAATCCCAAGGAGAGAAGCAGGCCACAGCCTGTTTGGTGATCCACAGTCTTGTCACAGATTATGCAAAGGACTGTAGGACTCCAGCCTATTTTGGCTGTGTTAGAGGATGGATGTGTGTCATGCAGTCACATACCAGGCTTACAAAAGTGGTGAATGCCATTCTGTAGTCAGCTTTACTGTCCACAGTGTCCATTTTTGCCTCTATTTCCTATGGATACTGCCACTGTTGTGGATGATGCTGTTCTGATGCCATCATGGGCATATCCTATAAGGAAAATCACTCAAGGTTCAATGGCACCAGACTCACCTGTAGCCATAGAATCATGGGCATCAATATTCTACCAGTACACAATGTGGGAGGCCATAGCAGGGTTCCTATACATAGGGTACAGCATCCCATGGATATAATGCCTCCAGTCCAGTCCTGGGAATGTGGGTCCACATGGAATACCAAATGAGCATTTTACCAATGAAAGCTCCTGCTGATTGCTGGAGGATATAATGTTAGATTCCCCCAATCTCTTAGGTATGCATGTCACTAATGCAGCCACATCCCATAACCTTTTCACCCATGTTAGCTATGCTGTACTTGTCACTGTATCAAGCTCACTTGTACAAATGTCAGTGAGTGCCTTACCCACCTTTCTGACCTGTGTGAGCATGAAAACATCTGATTCACAGTGTGACCAGTCAATGCACTGTATTGCATAGCCTGAGTACATTATTGCAGATGTCAGTTTTACTCAGTGTGTCATCCCTTTCATGGTCTATATTGCAGCCAGACATCACCTGTTTATCAAATCCATGATGTATTAAGGCTACATGTGCATCACATGTGGTATCAACATAGCTTGAGCCTACGATAACTCCTCACCGGACTCTTCCTCTGCTGCTGTAACAGGTATATTTAACAGTAATGCAGTGCACCCACATTGTAACTGTTGTAATAATATCGTATTATATAATGTGGTACAGACCACAAATATCTGGTTGCACGTGTCTGCGATATACTGCAGTATCTTACCAGATGTTTCCAAGTGACGAAAGTGGGCCTTCATAATTCTGAGCAGACATTCAGCATTATCTTGTATCTATGACATTGTGGTATCAGACTCCATCTCTGCCGTGGTCTGGGGGCTATAAATGAATTTGTCAGCCACAGTTACATGGCATATCTTGCATCACTCAAAACACACAAAAGTGACAGCTGTATAAGTGGCCTTCTACCTATATTCATGGGAAAAGTATATTGAGGATTCTGTTGATGGTGTAGGTTACATATGTGCAGGAATAATGGGGATTGTATGCATAGTGCACAGACACATTGAATATAATGCTCAGTTCATTGTACACCACCTTGCACTTGATGGAATGAAAGCCCTTCTGTTTGCTATACAGGTTTCTGTGTGGAGCAGGTGGGGTTTGTTAGAAATATGGTTGTAGTGAATGGTCCTCGGACCCTCATGAAAATGGGCTATATTGTAGAATGCCTGCATAGTGATGGTTATTTCCTCTGTTCTTTGTTGAAACCAATTATGTTCCTCTATTTACAGCAGTCATGTCAAGGAACTGACTGTTACTGGATTTATGAAGGTCAGCAAAAATCTTAATGTGTTCCCTGTTATACACTAGAAAGTTTCTATATCAAGGATGATTAATGATACCCAAACATTCATATTCACTACAATAGAAATTTCAGGCATCCCCATTGGTTCAATGTGGTGACAACACTTCTTACTTATGCTTGTAAAGTGTCACTGTCCAAATGGTAGCAGTTGACAATGCTATGATTGTGGTGGTAATGTCATATTAGCCATTATCTGAGCCATCTGTGAAGTGGAGGGTGATGACAGGAAACATCCTGGACACTGGCTTTGAAGGCAGTCACTAACATATGTGCAGATAAAGCTAATGATAATTTTTGCATCATAAGAGAGCAATCAGTTTGACACATCACACTAATTTTATACCTTTCTAAGTCATGCTATCTTGTTTGATTTCATCATTTGCACACACAAGGGCAAGCAATATTCGTTTGAAAATGTTTTTATTATTTTTTTATAAAACATAATCACTAAAAAATTGTAGTCAGAAATATACATACATATTTAAAAGTAAGAAAAAAAACTAATCTTAATACAGAAACAAAGAAAATGAATATTTATAATAGTGTTCATTAGCCTTCTAGTTATTCTTGCTGATGCATGTCTGTTCAATTCCAGAATGTTTTTTTGTTTGTTTTGTTTGGTTTTGATTGTCAAGCAGTTCTTTAAATTTTATCCTACATTGGGGCAAGAGGTAATTCTGTTCATTCTTAATCTGATTGTAATAATTTCTAGATGAGTTACTTTGGTTGCTAAACTTATAAATTCTTTAAATGAGGGAGTAAGTTCATTTTTCCAGTTTTGTGTGATCACTTTTCTGGAGATGGTCAGTACAGTCCACAATATGTTATATTTCATTCTTTTAACACAAGTGGGAATATGGGTATAAAAAAATAATGATTTAGATAAAATAAATGTATCTCCAAAAGTGCCTGCAAAAAAGAATTAATATTATTTCAAAAAGGAATCAAGACAGTACAATCAAAAAACATGTGTTGCCATTCTGCTTTAAGTTCTTTCTTGCATTCTTGCATTTCCAACAAAGTTGCTTTTTTTGTGTATCAATTCAATTTTATGAGGGGTGAAGAAGAACCTATGTAAAATCTTTCATGTAAACAAATACCATCTAAGAGATGAATTAGTATTTTTAGATGGTAATAGAAATATTTTTTTGTCTTCTTCAGTTGGTGGATTATTATTGATTTGGGTAAAATAGGTCCAATATGTATCATTGCATGTTTTTGTTTCCTTCTTTACCACTTTATACAATTTGGACAAGAGATCACGTCACAAGGAATTTTGTTGTAATAAAAATATGATATAGTCAATCAATTTTGAGGCATAATCCCTTAACGTTGGTTGCATTGACGTAATTTCTCCTTCTATCTATAGTCTACAAGATTGTATATCTAATGACATAGCTTTATCTAAATCTTATTTATTCCTAATGTAATCTACTGAGTGCAGCTTTTCATCTTTCATTAACTGAAACCAGTACAACAGATTCTTCTCTTTAAAGACAACAATGGTTTCTAAATTTGAAATAGGGATATTACTTTGAGTATATGCTATAGGAAACACAAGGAAAATCCATGCTTTATAAGCCATATTTCTATATATAAATTTCTAAAAGTAATTAATATAGTCAAAATGAAGTAAGAATCACTTGTTTGATGCCTTTTCCCTATTATGTAATCCTTTAATAACCAAAATAAACTATTTAATATAAAATAATTATTAGTATATCTATTACAGTTAGAATGCATAAAAAAGGTTTCCTAAAAATTCTTTCCATCTAGCTGTAAAAGTGTTGTTGATTTAAACATATTTATTTGGATTCAGCAAGCTCTGCATGGCGTGCAGGAATAGTGCAGGAGCTGCTGGAGACAATATGGCCACCGTGCGATCCAGGAATACGTTCCTGGGACGTGCATAAGTGCTGCTGCACTAGTCCTGCACAGGCACAGCTCCCATATGCAAATTACCCCATTTGCAGGTGAAAACCATGCAAATGAGGTGAATTTGTGATCCAGGAAGCTGTCAGCCAGCCGTGCAGGACCAGTGCAGTGTGCAAAAATGTACTCGGTTAGTAACCAAGTACATATCTGCAAACTACAAAACAAAGCCATGACAACTCCAAATAAAGGGTGTATAGTATGTGTAAAGCATGGGAATGGCCAATATATATTGCTATTGGCATGGAAAACAGTTGCCAATATAAAAAATAACTTTTATTTTTTTTTAGCCAATTTCAGCTGTTTAAGCGTAGGGCCAAAAAAAAAAAAAAACTTGAAATAAGCATTGTATCCAAAATCACTATTTTGCCATTATACTTACTGGCAGGCAGAAGACAACATAGCCAGTGAATAGTGGTTGCTAAGGGGGAAGGCTCAGTGTGGGACTTGTAACTATGCATTAGCAGGCAATACTATGCAAATGAGGGGAATGATACTGAAGCCCAGATCTCCCCTCAATGCTAGCCAACACCCAACCATCTAAGTGCAGGAATACCATGGTGCAAGCCTAAGAGTTAGGGGACATCATAGGGGGGTGTATCAGGCGTACTGTAAGCTTACTGGATCCCTGTGGCTCAGGTATGCCCTTAGCTTAGCAGAGCTAAGCAAGGGAGTGGGTCTGAGGCTGCCTAGCACTCTTTACATTACCTAAGTGGGTGTGCTCGGGTTTTAAAGAAAAAAAAAGAAACCAGGAAATAGCAGCTCTGTGCACATCTGAGCACTGTGTTTGCGTGGCGCGCCTCCGGGCTTAAACAGGAAGGCAATGGGAAGAGAAAACAGCAGATAGGAAGGTAATCAAGGAGAACTAGCATAGCTGGCAGGTGAAATTTATCAGAATCAGCATATTACACAGGCAGCAGGCCAGCCCAACCCAGCACACCACTATAAACTATGCAAACACCTTACCCTCTGGTTTTTCCCACATAATCTACACAAACAGTGTACACAAGCTGGGAAATTTTACCAAACAAAAGCAACAAAATGATAGGGGCTGCAGCAGCTATCATAAATCATGTGGAAGAGGCTGAGGGTGGTGAGGATGAGAATGCTGTCAACCAACCCACAGTGAGGAGAAGGAGAAGAGTGTAACCTATCAGGGGATACATGAGCTGGAGATAGCAGAGCGCTATAGGATGGACAGGGACCTCCTACATCAAACTGTTGAGCTGTGCCAGCCACACCTCACACACAGACCCAACAGAGGGGAACCCATCCCAGTGGATACTGACTTATGTGTAGACCTAAGAATACTAACCACAGGTACCTTCCAAAGGTGAACTGGTGATATCATGGGGATCTCACAGGCATCAGCTTCCAGGATAACCAGTTCCTGGATGCCATGTCAGCACATGCCAGTGAGCACGTATATTTCCCCAACACCCATGAGGTGTTCACCAGCAATATGCATCTCTTCTACCAAATAGCAGAATACCCTGAGGTAGCTGGAGCTGTAGACTGCATGCACATATGCATCAAAGCACCACCCAGTAAGTGGGGTAAGGTCTACATCAACCACAAGGACTTCCCCTCCATCAACTGCCAGGTCATGTGCGATGCCCAGGACATTATAATGAATATATGTGCTGGCTGCCCTGGAAGTTATCACGACTCCCACATCTGGCATCTGACGCAGCTTTACCAGAGATTTGCCAATGGGGACATTCCTTATGGTCACCTAGTGGAGGATGCTGGTTATGCACTGGAGCCGTGGCTGATGACACCCATCAGAATTGCACACACACCCAAACAAGAACTCCATAATGAGGCACATGCACTGACCAGAATTATAATAGAGCATGTGTTTGGGATGCTCAAGTCATGGTTCTAGTGCCTGGACACATCCAGTGGAGCCTTGCAGTACTCACCAGCTACATGTACCCAAATTGTCATCGTATGTACCATGCTACACAATATGATTCTGCAGAAACAGTTGCAGCAGGAACAGCATTGGGCATTGCTACACAGCCCCCCCACCATTGCCAAGGCTTGCACAGGCACAGAGTGACTTGGAGGAGGAACAACCTGAGCCTACCCCAGTAGGCAGAAGGAGGCATGCCCAGTATGCCCAGGCCTTGGCAAAGAGGCAATGCATAGCACATACACTGACATGGTAGCGACCCAGGGAATGACACCTCTCTCTCTCTGACTCGCACATGCAATGAAAGGGATGCCAAACATGACACTACCTGTGCTTAACCATGTATACGGAGTGTACTGTGTGCATCTGACATAGTCAGCCCTCCAGCACCATCCTCAGTACTGGCACAGCCACAAGGTAAGTCACTCTTCCTACCAATTGCCAAATGGAGTAGTATGTGTTGTTACATGTATCTATGGTATGGTTGTGAGCATGCAAGGGAATTGGGTAGCTGAATGAGATGCCAGCAGATAGTAGACACCTATAGTGGCAGCATGAGATCTGTAGCAAATACTGGTGTCACCATAGTAGCCAGTACTAGGCAAGGTGACAAAACTCACTGCATCACACTACAATCTCAGCCAGCAGGACAGGTGTAGACAAACACAAACAAAGGCTGTGCTAAGGCCTCTGATTGATGGTTATGGATAACCCCACCCCCAGGCCCACACAGACAGACTATAACAGGTCAGGCAGTGGGATGTTACTTCTGAAGGATAAGAAGTCAGAAAATGAAATGTAGGTCAATCAAACCTAATACCTGTAGTTCACTGATATGCCTCTAGTCAGCATGAAAGGTAGGAATACAGAATGAAATGGAGTACCTGACATACCAGTACAGTCAAGTGCCAGGTGTGCCTCCCCAATCCTATGTAGAAATGTAGCAACAGTCAGGTGTGCCCCCCCAATTCTATGTAGAAATGTAATAACAGTCAGGTGTGCCCCCCAATCCTATGTAGACATGTAGTAACAGTCTGGTGTGCCCCCCCCCAAATCCTATGTAGAAATGTAGTAACAGTCAGGTGTGCCCCCCAATCCTATGTAGAAATGTAGTAACAGTCAGGTGTGCCCCTCCAATCTTATGTAGAAATGTAGTAACAGTCAAGTGTGCCCCCCCCACAATCCTATGTAGAAATGTAGTAAGTCAGGTGTGCCCCAACAATCCTATGAAGAAATGTAGTAACATGTATGTGTAAGTATAATAACAGTGGAGCACAGATTACCTGAGCTGGTCAAGGTAGCAGGATAGCTTGTAGCATATGTACAATATGCAGGCATGTGTGTGTTAGGTTGGTGTGTGCTGTATATTGTGTGAGAGTTCTCAATATTTATGCATGGTGAGATTTGTCCTGGTGGCCATTGCTCAGTACTGCTGATGACAGGGCCAAGTTCTCACAACTGCAGTGCCAAAACAATGCTTCCCAGCAAAACACATTCCAGCAGTAAGCCATATTAATGTTTGGAAATAATATGTGTCACCATCTGAAAGATGGACATGGTACGAATGTTGGCCCAGATATACAAACAGTACACAGTGGGAAGTACCCCAGACAGACAGTGTATAATATGTAACTGTCAAATGGACACACCCCTTGAATTGTACATACATGTTTGCAGCACATTATTTGGGCTTGTAGTAGGGAATACCGATGTCATCTGGCCAAACACTGGCAGACCACAAAGGTCATAGGAATGAAGTATTGAGAAACAGCTGATGTACTTGCACAAGCCAGCATAGGTGGAATGCCCCATGCATATCTGTGAGTCAGGTGCAAGTAGTGTCCAAAGCACACATGCACCCAGCTCATCTCACAACCATCCACAGGTACCTCTCCAGTCTTATCCCTGATGTTGGGAATGAGTACAATATGACCCCCATCTGTGTATGGCAATAGCAAAAGAATGCAGCATGCAGAGCAGGTGTCCCATGCAAGTGTGTCCCTAGCTGTAAGCAGCATCATGCCAGCATCCACACCACTGGATCAATACTGACAGAAAGTATTGGCATGAACACCTTGCACACCTACCTTGTCACCCCAGGGGAATATAGTGTATTGCAGTCTGGGACTGTAGGAGTGACAGAATGCAACAGCCTGCTACAGCTGCCCTGCATCACTACCAAATGGCCTACAGTCCTCTGCCAAAGGCCTGTGTCTCACCCATACTGACAAAATAAGTTATGTCATGGACTCCCAAATAACAGCATAATACAGTCCACAGAACCCAAATGCAAGGCCATGTGGACAAATCACAGTAACATGTCCACCATGTCCTACTGCATGAACTGTGAACCAACTCCAAATTACTGCTGAGATGAGGTGATAACTATAGGGAACATATCAGGTAATGTTTGCATAATGTATGGAAAAGAATAGAATAATGGGGGGGGGGGGGCATGGGCGGCATGGAGTGTGTGAAGTCCGAAACTCAGTTGTGTGCACATACTATCCCTGGCTGCAAACACAAGAATGGGTGGCTACAAACCTGCTCGTAAACTACAATGTGAAGGGGTAATGTCCAGAATTATGACCCCTGCCTCTGGATAACCTGTGTGAATCTGTATAGCTGTGAGGTATAGCCACAGCAGGATATGGCCATTGTGTCACGTCGATGGATGTAAAACCATGGGATCCTCTGCCACCACTGTACCAAGGTGCTGAACCATTTACACAGACACAGCAGCAAGTGTCTGCAGCTTCCCCTCCAGAATGGCATAATTGTGCAAGAATATGTAGGCTGCTGACCACAATGCTGGACACAGCTGCATTCACCGTGTGTTCCCCAGGACATCACTGCAAGCAAATATGTATACCTAACAGTACTTGATGACATTACACATCACAGTGTAAAACAGTACATATGTCTGAATATTTCTGCTAACACCAGGACCATGTAGCAGAAGCAGCACATACATAATTACCTACAATAACCTACTATCCTTTGCCCATTTTGACCCCATATTGTCAACTGATTTACAGATATCCTGTAGAAATAGTTTGCTAGCTGTAGGTGTAAAACACAAAAGTCTGCACTGGAGTACAATCTAGCTGGAATGAAGTCACACATTCAATACAGAAGGATATACTGGGAATGTTCCCACACTTATAGAAATGAAGGCCATGTCAGACAACAAAATACTGAAAGGTCATACTGGGCATGGTCACACATGTCTGGCAACAACAGAGGACCATACATATCTGACAGTAGCAGATGTTAGTGTATACACTCAGTACTCACCAGTCATGCTTTGCACTCACATTGGATAGGAATACACACATATATCCAAGGACAACATATTATAATAGGCCAAAAATACACATACATAGATGTGTGGAAGAGAGTGACAGTGACAAAGAGCCTTCCATCATGAGGCCTGTCCCACCCAGCACACATCTAAATGGCTAAAATCACATGATGTGCAAATGCCAATCACCATAGACATTTGCCTCTGGTATCCCTCAGCACTATAGTGTCTGTGAGGCTTGTGCTAACTGTGTAACATAACTGTACAAGTCAGTAGTCATCTAGCCATTGTATGCACATATCTGTGGAACATAAACCTGTGTGTGCCTGAGTGTTGTGTGCCTGCCTCTAGATGAATGGGTTATGGCCCATGCACACACACTGCACTCCCCATTGCTCTACTATGGCAAGCCTGCTGATGTCTTCACCTTGAAATACACCTTTGGGGAAGTAGTCGCCAAGTAATCTCTGTGGTGCATCCTATAGCTACATAATGTTGTAGTGTGATGTACTAGTCAGGGTAGGAGTTCTAATCCCAGATGTGGAAAGTGTGTGTGTTTGTCTGTGTAGGGATCAATGCCTTTTTAGGCCAGTCACACTCACTACAATTTCAAATGCCCTACTTCGGCATGCCTGCTGATGTCATTCACTTTGAAATATACCTTTGGGGAAAGACAAGTCTAGTAATCTCTGTGGCATGACCTATAACTGCGTAATGTTGTAGTGTGATATACTAGTTAGGTAGGAGTTCTATTCCCAGACATGGCAAGTGTGGATGTGTTTGTTTGTCTGTGTAGGGTGCAATGTTTTGCAGGCCACTCACAGTCACTACAGACTCCATTGTCCTTTTTTGGCATGCCTGCTGATGTCATTCCCTTTGAAATACACCTTTGGTTAAGCAGTACCACAGTAATCTCTGTGGCGCATCCTATAACTGCATGATGCTGTAGTGTGATATACTAGTTAGGTAGGAGTTCTATTCCCAGACATGGGAGTTGAGAAACTGTGTGTGTGTAGGGATCAATGCTTTTTTGGCTATTCACAGTCACTGCGCACACCTTCAAATGGAGAACATCGATAACTGTGCAGTAACAGAGAACTGAGACAAGCCTACATAGAGCACCACTGCAAAAGCAGATACAGCTCTCACCACACCTGTTGGCCACCAAACCAGGACCAAAACAATAAAGGTGGAGGAAAGCCCATATTCACCAAGGATATTCACACCACCAGGCTACTTGCCCAACAGAATGTGCCTGATATACCCCTGGTGCAACTAACAGTAGGTTTAGACTGCATTCCAAATTGTATAGCTTGCTACAGATCCCCCACCATGCCCCATGATACCCACTACAGCTTTTGAAACATGCTGTGAAATATTATGATACAAGCAAACACCCTAATGCTGGGTGACTTACACTACCCTGCCATTAACTGGGAAAACTACTTGTGTACCAACAAATGTGCACAATGGTTTTTGGAAGTCATAATTCCCAATGCCCTGGATCAAGTAACCCATAGTCCCCCCAGGGGCTCAAATATCCTAGACTTGGTCATTACCAACATTGGAAGTCAATGCTCCACACATATGGTCACCCCATCAGTGGTCAGGTATGCCCATGAGCTAATCACTCTTAACATCAACATCCCTCCCCCACACCCCAGTAAGGAAACCTCTGTAACACACATCTCCAAAGCCAATGTCATGCTACATATGTCAAATGTGACTAACATCATGACACCCATGCAGATGGGAACTGAAAGGACAACTGCTGAATCATACATGAAGACACTGTACGAGCACATCCACTCATGCATGAATTGTGCCATCCAATATTGACCCAAGACACTCCCCACCAAGACAAGGAAGCCAATGTAGTGGCCCCCTGCCATAAAAATACTGTACAACAAAATGAGGAAACTGCTGCAGAAATGGGGGAATTTCCAGGATGCAAAAAACTTCCTTACCAGCTACAGTAAGAGGCAGAGATCCCTCATAACATCCATCAAAGCTAGTTATGAACATAAACATAATATAGCCAAATATGCCAAAGAAAACTGCAAGCTGTTCCATGACTTTATGAGGAATCTAAATGGCAATGCTCAGAACTGCTGTGAGCTACAACAGGATGGTATTAAATCTACTGCTCCCAGGGATATTGCCAATATCCTGGCAGATCAATTCAGTGCCAGCTGCACCCCCCTCCCAACCCCTAAAGGGCCCATCTCAACACAGATAGATTGTCACATTCCAGTAAGAATGGCCACATAGGTAAAAACCACACTCTACAGAGCTATGACAACAGCAGCCATGGGACCAGTCAATATCCCGGGCTGTGTACTACATGAGCTACAAACTGAACTGGCACCTCACCTATGTGCCATGTCTAATCATTGCCACACCTCAACACCTCAGGCTTCATGCCCACTGTGTGGCGCACAGCTACAGTTA
The DNA here is from genome assembly GCF_019279795.1 of Protopterus annectens. Classification (NCBI taxonomy): domain Eukaryota; kingdom Metazoa; phylum Chordata; order Ceratodontiformes; family Protopteridae; genus Protopterus; species Protopterus annectens. Next base: position 1,977,168,630 of record NC_056725.1, on the reverse strand, counting down.
TCCCAGTCCACAAGGGGGGATCCACCTTGGATCCTGGGAACTACAGTCCCTGCAGTATGACATGCCTGATCTGTAAGGCCATGGAATGTATTATCGTGGAAATTAAAACAAAGGCATTGGCAACCTGCAAACACTGGACCCTAACCAGTTGGGGTTTGTAAAGGGCTGATCATGTCACTTCAATCTGAATGACAACTGTGAATCCATCTCCAGAGCCATGGACGAGGGTAAGGTGGTTCAGACAGCCTATCTTGACCTCACCAAGCCCTTCAACACCATCCCCCAGTCTGGAATCATAGATAAATGTATCAAGCTGGCCATTAATCCCAATGTCACCTGATGCACTGCCAACTGCTGTACTAACACAACCCACACTGTAAATATAGGTGACACCAACCCGAGCCCCAGAAAATTGACAGTTGGAGTACCTTAGGGTTCAGTCCTGGCACCGCCCTTGTTTGACATCTACTGCTCTGAAGTATAGTCTAACAGTAAGAGACAGTGGCAAACAAAGGTCGCAGACTGCACACTGGGAGTCGATATTGAATCCTCTGCTTTTTTTGTTGATCTATCTAAAGCCTTTGACATGGTTAATCATCATCTTCTCCTCCACTTACTGAAGTCCCTCTCCTTCGACCATCCTACCATGAACTGGTTCACATCCTATCTGGACAACTGAAAACAAGCCGTTCTCTGGCAAAACCATCTTTCTGACCTTCTTCCTACCTCTCTAGGTGTCCCACAAGGCTCTATTTTAGGGCCACTATTGTTTTCCATCTTCATAAATGACCTTCATCTCTCCATTCCACAGTCTACCTGTATCCAATATGCTGATGACTCCACTATCATTTGCTCTGCCTCATCTCAAACTGATCTTCATTCTCACATACAAAAAGCCTTCTCTACTATTGAAAAATGGTTCACTAACCACTGCCTTCTCCTTAACCCTAAAAAAACAAATTGCTGCTCTTTACCCGATCTCACCTATCACCCCCTCTCCATTTCACACTTACATCTGAAGATGGTACCATTATCTCTCCAGACCCCACTACCAAACTGCTAGGAATTACTATTGACAATCAACTTAAGTTTGACTATCATATAAATTCTACAATTAAATCTACTAATAAAAAAACTTGGATCCTTCTACCGCATTAAACCCTTCCTGACACCAACAACCAGAGCAACAATAGCCAGAACTCACTTAATCTCTACCCTGTTATATGCTTCCCCCATATATACAAATCTTTCCAAACATAATCTTAACAATCTGACTAGATCATACAATAATATTGCAAGATTTGCCACCAACTCTCCTTTTAGGACTCATCACTGTCAGAATCTAAAACAGCTAGGCTGGCTTGAATTACCACTACTATTACAATTTAATCAACTCACAATTGCCCACAAAGCCCTTTACCAACCTAGTAACACCCCAATTCTCTCTACCCTTAGAAGACCTTATAATAATCTGAAGAATCTGCGCTCTGCCAACAAAATGTTGATTCACACTTCCTTCTCAAATAACTTAGCAGGCAAATCTTTATTTTCAAACACAGTGGATAAAATATGGAATCAACTACCAAACGATCTGACCACCCTCTCCTCTCTCCCATTATTTAAAACCAAACTAAAACTCTTTCTCTCTAATCACTGGTTATGCTCTTGTAATAACCCAGACTAACTATCTTTTCTTTTCTTTTACAAACTACCTGACACTAACATAATTTTACTCCCTACCATATATCTCTACTTCTTATCATTTCATTATTACTAGTCCTTCCCTTTAGTCTTTACACTCCCTTCTCCAGTAATCTTCAATCCTATTAACCTTTTGCTTCTGTCTCATTCCTATTTTTGTTAACTCAAGAACTATTACTCTATACAAATGTCACTGCCTAACTATGTTTTCCTTTCATTTTCGTAATATGTTGTTTTTGAAATGTCTAGTGCTTCAAATGTAATGTCCAAATGCTATGTAATGTTTTTCTATATTTTTATTATGCTGTATAACTGGAGCTTTTCTCCACGGGCCTCCACTGAAAATGGATATGTATCCAGTTGGACTAACCTGGTAAACAAAAGTAAATAAATAAATAAATAAATCTGTCACCTGTATAGACTGCACAATTTTTTTTTCACTATTCCATACAATCACTACAACAAAATCAAGATTGTTTTCTAATTTGTAAACACTTATTATTATATCTATATGGAGCTTTTCTCCCCGGGCCTCCACTGAAAATGAATATGTATCCAGTTGGACTAACCTGGTAAACAAAAGTAAATAAATAAATAAAATAAATAAATGATGTGGATACTCAACAGAAGGGCCTTACAGAAAGATATACTTGGTGCCTGAGCTTTGGCATCTACTGCTCTGAAGTATAGTCTAACAGTAAGAGACACTGGCAAAAAAAGGTTGCAGACTGCACACTGGGAGCCAGTACTGAATCCCCAAATGATGTGGATATTCTACAGAAGGGCCTTACAGAAAGACATGCTTGGTGCCTGAGCCCTGGCCTCAAGATCAATGCTAAGAAATATATAGGTATCCCCATTGGGAAGGGACATGTACCTGTGAAGTACCACATAAGTGGCAGTACACTTAACATCTAAAGTGTGATAACAGACTTAGGGACACAGGTGGACAGTTGTCTCACCTTTGATAACCACATCGCCACAACAGTCAGGAAACTCACCTATGTGGTACACCTCCCACTAAGGGCTTTACATCCAGGAAAAGGAGGCCATTTTCCCACTGTAGCCATCTTTCAGTAGACCCAGTACAGACTACAATGGCTCATTACATGTGTACCTCACAAGACATCTGCAACAAGTAGCAAGGCTGCAGACATACCTCACGAAATGACTACAGGCCTAAACCAGATTCCCTCTGCTGTCCGTCTGAAGATCACCCAGCTATACTCTGTCACATATTGTGTTCTCAGAGACAATTTCTGCTTAACATACCATGCCATGTCAAACCCACAGCTGTTGGACATGCTACACTTAGAGAATTCCAAACCCTCGCAGCCACATGCTCCAGGGATCCAAATCCTGTCATCAAAATGAACAATACATGCAGCAGGGATGTGTTCCTGACCCAGAAACCCCCCAGACTCTGGAAAAGACTGCCCATGCATGTCAAGCAGAGTGCCTCTTTGGCCCTTTACAAAAGGAACCTGGACAATTGGATGGGAGATTTACCCCAGGGATCATTTCAGCTGCCCTGCTAGTCAGGGGTGCATGGAAATAAAAATTGTAGAAAGTCATAGCCAGAAAACTGTCATGTCTAGGCATGTATAAGACCTAGGGCTGATAGCCTAGTATCAACATTTGACCCTATGAAACTATGAACTACACTTCCCATTCCCCAGCCTTGGCAAGCTTGCTGATGTAATTCACTTTGAAATACACCGCTGGGGACATGCTGTCAGGGGTTGTTATGTAGTGGCCTGTGATTATGTCATGCTGCCATTCCTGTATGTATCTGGGCTTCATCTGCACAAAACATGTGTACTGTTCTGCAGTCCAGAGGTCAGTGTATGCAACAGTGTTATATGCTCCTGAAAGTCAGTCTATGGGGGGGGGGATGCAGCATAAATAACCTAGGCTGTTACAACATGTGAGGGATATCAGTAGTAAGCTGACTTACAGTATATGGCTGCACATTACCATACATTACACCCTGGGAACATTGCTGGCTTACTGCTTACTGCCATACAGACTGTTCTGTTTGTCAGTGTGATTGTGATGTTTTCAGCTATGCATTGTTATGTAACAGATACATCCCATTGTGTCATCTTAAGTCTTTTTCCCCAAAGGGATTGCATACAGAGTGTAGTTAGAGGTTGCTGGACTATACATCTGCAGTACTTACTGTTGACTGATTGTTATCCTGTGGCCCAGTCTGTCTTTACTGTTGTACTACTTGCAGGCCTTGGCCTGGACACCAACATATGTTATTCTTTCAGATTATGGTATTAAATAATCTGCTTGAGAGTTGCATTTATCTGTTTGTATGTATTTCAAAGTCTAAACAGCTATATGACATGGCACATACAACTGTGACAGTACACAAATAAAACCTTCTTATGTATGCAGACCTGTGTGTGGTGCCATATCCTTTGACTTCTGTGTGGATATATGTTTCAGGCAACAATTGTCTTTTGTATGGGTGACTCATACACTGTCCATTTAATAAGGTGGCAACTGTAGGAATACTGGCTGGTCAGTATGGTGTGCACCCTCTAAACATGTATCTTCTTATACATATCTCTGTCTGTGTATGTGTAGTTATATATATATATATATATGTATATATATATATATATATATATATATATATATATATATATTTATATATCTGCATATATGTGTGTGTATATGTATCTTTGGAATGTTTATTGCTTCCACATTGTACATTCCCTATGGTAGCCAGAGTGTACTGTATGATATGTTATTTATACCATTCTGACATCATACAGGTGGGATGGATTACTATTAACGTCTTGTGCCCATGTTGCCATGTTGTGTTGGGTCCTGGGTATGGGACTTGCAACAGTTGGTATTGTATTGCAGGACAGATTTGTTTTCCTGAGGGGTAGGGGGTGATATTAATACTTACAAGATGTATTTACCTTGTGCCCCCTCACCCCCATTAACAGTGCCTTTGGTCATGTATGTATTTGTTATGTTCTGTTTTATATCTATAGATATATATCTGTATATACATACACACACACACACACACACACACATATATATATATATATATATATATATATATATATATATACTTACACACACACACACACACACACATATATATATATATATATAGACATATATATCTGTAGATGTATGTATATATATATATATATATATATATATATATATATATATATATACATACATATACATATATATATATATATATACATATACATATATATACATACATATATATATATATATATATATATATATATATATATATATATATATATATATATATATATATATATATATATATATATAAATATATATAAAAAACAATATATATTTATATATAGATATAAATATACACACACACACACACACACACACACACACACACACACACACACACACACACACACACACACACACACACACACACACACACACACACACACACACACACACACACACACATATACATCTACATGTATAAATATATTTCTTATACTGTTGAATGACTGTGCTGGATGATATGTTTGTGAACACATCAGCGTTATGTATATCTGTCATGACTTAGTGGTAAATCACTTTGGCTATGGTGTACAGGGTCCTGGATTCAAGCCTTGTAGAGGCTGTATATTTTATTGCTGGGCAGAACAAGGGCCTTTGGATATAGAGGGATTAAGGCACTTTTAAGCAGTTGTAAGCAGATTTGCATAGGTTCGTGCAGAGGTAAGCACTGCTAACTTCTGGTTACAGTGTCTTATACTGATTTAGCTTCTAAATTGCTTCACCTGTGTAGGCATTGCTTACCCCCATGCAAACAAGCTTAAACCCGCTTACTGCTGCTTAAAACTGTTTACTTCCGCTTACCCCCGTTCTGATTTCTTTAAAAGAAATGAAAAAGGGTTGATAGAAAAATGGTGAAAAAGAGGCACAAAGAGGGAAAGACAGTAGGAAAAATAGCTAGAGATGTGCAGGATGAGTATAGGGAAGGTCCATAGCCACCCATTTCATCTCCAGCAAAAGCTGTGCATATACACTGAATTTGGAGATAGATTTGGGCACTCAAACCCCTGTGAGTGGGAAGAGGACAACAATAATATGTTGTGAAGCCATTTAGACCAGATTACATGTGTCCAGTGGACATATGTGCAAAATGGACAACTATGTATGGGGCGACATTATTTTTTGGGAACAGATTGCCTTTTTTTTTCAGGTGAGTGTGGGATGTTGGGGAGGGATAGTAGGTATATTTGGGGAGGTAGGTTGGGTAGGATAACAGACAAAACAGACAAGACAACATACAGGGGCAGTATATGACACAAGAGGGGGGTAAACATCTTGATGGGGAGGGGTGTTTGGAAATCAGAAGCCCATGAGCTCCCTAGTGGATACAGTGGGGCTGAGGTCCCCACCCATGGGCAGTCACCACTGGACCTTCACAGCCCCAAAGGTGGCTGTGCTGGGGGCTGAGTAGGAGGGCCAGCTGACCATCTAGTTGTGACACATGGCCCTCAAGCTAGTGTAGCAGATCTCCAAACTCCCTACGGCGCTCGCTGCACACCATGCCCCGGACCTGGCGATGGGTGACAGTGTCCTGCCTGGGCCCGCTCCCAGGGAGCTAGCCCCATCCCCTGAGGCAGTTCCACCCGAAGGTGTTGAAGGGCCAGTGGATGAGGAGGTCCCGGGGTGGGCCCCAGAAGTGCTGGTGCCCAGTACCATGGCCAGATAAGGTGGGACAGGTGGGTCTACTTGGACCGGTGTTCCCAAACGTGCTATGGTGTTTCAGTTTTACAACATATCTGGGTTAGTAATGGTCAACACATTCCAGGATTGGGTATAACAGCATGCATAGATATTCCCATTAATCCAAACAACCAGATATGGAACAGTTGCATAGCAAACAGAACACATGCATATATGGAACCACAGTAGCCATTACAACAGCATGCAGGTACACTGATGGCAGCATGCCACCAATGTGGAAGTATTTCAACATGGCACATGCAAAAACAAATTTAAATATTTATCGAACAATAGAATATATGTCCCAACAGTAGATTTAATGGAGCACATACCAAGTGAGTTGTGTATTTAGTTTATTGTTGCAGAGATGATGGTGGGGGGAGAGAGATGTCAATTAACAACTAGTATATTCCTGTAGTTCTCATTACTTTCCTAGTCAGTGCTGTGATCTGTACCTTACAGGTATTAGTACACTACCCTATGGCTTTAGTTTGGACAGTGGTATGGATGTAGACAACTATATACATGAACCGAGTTTTACCTACAGTATGCACCTCTTACCTGGTATACCTGTGATACCTGTGGAGGTATTGCTTGTTAACACTACCTAACTGTTTCTACACATATTCTTAGATTCCAGGTTGATTTTATGCACATACCTGTCCATCTCTTATTGCACACACCCTGGGCATGTCTTGACCACATGCAGGTGAACCAGGACATATTTTGACTATTGCCCTCTTAAACCTTTGGTGAGTTGTACAATCACAGGTTTGTTTTCATTGACATTTTCCGAATATGTACAGGCCTGACAGTCAGTTATATGACATGAAATGCTGCCTACATGTCAGAGATTAGCACGCTGATATGTCAGGGGGACAGGGTAACAGCCAGCAGATATGGGCTGATTAATTGGACATTCTGGACACTTCTGTACACTTGTGGGGTATGATTCTGCATACAGCTTACTACCACTCCCAGGATTTGAACCATGGCTGTGTCTGCTAAAATAAAACAGTGACCATCACAGTTGAATGTGCTATATAGATATTGCTGTGTATCTCTTCTCTGATTTCTGTCTATAAGTCTCCTCTGGTTTTACAATCTGACCTTGTACTTACAACACTCTTATACAGGATTTCCCAGACAGTTGTATTATGTAGAACAGTGTGGATGACAATGATGAGTAATACCTTATTATTCAGAGCAACTGCAACACTAACAATGCCATACAATACCAGAGTAAACAGTACCAGTACAGCATTTCAATCTTTTATTTCTAGGCACAGTTTTCATATCTGACAGACCTGTGGGGGCAATATTTGTTAGCACTACCTGAATGTTGCCACACATATTACCAGATTCCACATTAATATTATGCACATACATCTCACTCTGTTAATGCACACACTCTGGTCACAGCTTCACAACATGGGGGTGGAGATGGGACATACTTGGCTTATTATTCTCATGACATTTTGGGGAGTTGCTAGAGTGACAGGTTTGCTCTTATAGATGTCTGACAATCAGTTGTATTTCTTATTTGCTGCCTAAACGTCTGGAATCATCCCAATGATTTGCCAGGGGGACAGGGTGACAGGCAGTGGATACGGGCTAATTAACTGGACATTCTGGACATATCTGTACAGTTGTGGGGTATGATTCTGCATACAGCCTACTACCACTCACAGGATTCGAACCATAGCTGTGTGTGCTAAAAATACAACAGTTCATATCTCAGCTGATTGCACTATTTGGATTATGTTGTCTTATCTTTTCACTGTTTTCTGTTTAAGTCTCTCTCAGGTGTACTATATGACCTCTTGTGATTACAACAGTCATATACAGACAATCCTATACATTTTATTTATGTAGCACAGTGTGGGTAACAGTGCTTAATACAGCAGTACTATTAAGAGATTGCAACTCTAGATTACCAAATGACACCAGAGTAAACACATGCAGTCCAGCAGTTAGACCTTTATTGTCAGGCTATTATGCTTTTATTTACATACAAACTATATGAGACTCTTCCTGCCATATTCTCTGGTGTATGCAGTACATGCCTTAAACAATACAGGTTTTATACAGGCGATTAACTTTCTACTACTTTTAGATTTATTTCCTATCACAGTACATGCCAGAGTATTACTAACCTACCTCGCATCACAACCTCTGCAATCTACAGGCATGGGCTTCCTGGTTCACAGCCTGCTTATCTGCCACTGTGAAAGGCATAAGAGGAATATTTAGCCATACCTATCCATAATATACATGAGCTGGCAATTATTAAACAGGTAGTGGACTGATACTTACACATGGTTGGGACATCCCCCGTCCTCCTAGCCTCTTGGATCTACTGATTCAAGACATCCCTCTTTCTCTGCTCCAGGTTGGTATAGTGATGCCTGACCTGCTCACCAGTTTGAGGTATGCCAGTGGCACTGGTGAAGTCACGGGCGAGATGGTCCCAGGCTTCCACTTTGTATTGAGAACCCTGGTACTGGCCCTGCAGCAGTCTCTGGTCATGGTCTTTAACAAGGAGTCCTGCCATGAGTCTGGACTCCTGGATGCCACAGCACTGCACCTGAAAGCACACACCCTCTCCCATACCAGTCATGGTGCCTACAGGAGGAAGCTGCAACCAGTTATGAGATGTATTCCCACCTTTTGGGTTTAAATAGGGTCGATTTCATGCACTTTGCTGTGATTGGATGGTTTTGAAAATGCTAAGCTATGGGCAAACCTGCTTACATGAGGTTGGCATTGCTTAAAGGGGTATACCAATGGGAAACCTGATTTAGCTGGCCTACACATTGCTTACACCTACTAAGCTGGGATATGCAATGCTTAGAGTTGCTTAATTTTTAATTTGCATACTATTTTCTGTTTGGCATTGATTTATTATTCATTACATGTTATATATGTGTTTGGTATCCATGATTCATGTGTACACACACTGTATGGGGTCTTTGTGTTTATTAGGGAATTTCAACACTTTATTACAATGACACCTCACATCTGGGCTTAATGCAGTACTCCAGTTCACATATTTATGTTATGTAGTAGGTTATACAACATAAAACTGTATATAGATTCCTTTCACATGTTAAGTTTGATTTTCCTGTAGTGAGAATCTGTTTGGAGATGCCTTGCTTGCACGCATTGCTGTGATGGCTTAGTGGTTAACTACTGTGACTAGAGTGTACAGGGTCCTGGGTTCAAGTCTTATAAAGGCTGTTTATTTTGTTTCTGGTCAGAACAGCGGCTGTTGCATACAGTGTGATTAAGGCACTTTTAAGCAATTGTAAGTGGGTTTGCAGGGGTTTGGGCGAAGGTAAGCAATGCTAACCTCAGGTTAAATATGCTTACAGAGAGTTAGCTTCAATATTGATTAACCTGTGTGCGCATTGCTTACCCCCATGCAAACAAGCTTCAACCCGCTTACCACTGCTTAAATATGCTTACTCTTGCTTAATAGTGCTTACTCCTGCTTACCCCCGCACTAATTTAGACAGTAATGTAAAATGGTTCTTGGCAAGGTGGGGGATTTGGACACTCTATGGATTTATCATTCATTACACATTGCTTAATAGTGCTTACTCCTGCTTACCCCCGCACTAATTTAGACAGTAATGTAAAATGGTTCTTGGCAAGGTGGGGGATTTGGACACTCTATGGATTTATCATTCATTACACATTGCGCCTTTGATTTGTATCCCTGATTCATTTGTACATATACTGTATGGGACAGTTGTGTTTATCTGTGGATTTTACAACATTATGACAATGACACCTCATATCTGCATTTAATGCAGTACTCCAGTTCACAAATATAAGTTATTTATTAGGTTATGCAACAAAAAATATTGTTCATAAAGTGATTTGACATGGAAAATACTAGAGTAAGACTCGCACCCAGAATGATTGCAATACTGCTTCATTTGTATATATCTTGATAGTTAGCCTTTTGTGCCATTTAAGCTTGCAATAAACATAGCTAAGCAATGGGCAAACCCACACACCTACGATTAAATTTTATCTGTTTGGTAAAAAGAAATTAGCTTGTTTATATTTTATATTTTAGCTATTGCTCTTATAAGCTTGGGGGGATGCTGCTGGGGGTATGAGAACTTCTATGAGAGGTCTCACCCATTCGTATTGCTAACCTGCTGTTCTTGCTTACAGGGGCATGTATATTCTGAGAGCTCTGCTCTCAGACACGCCTCCTGCACTCATACACACTCCGTGTCTGTTTAGGAGCTCAGGCAGTACGCCTTCATTAATATGCCTGGCATGCTGCCATGCTGCTCCTAAATGGCTGCTTCCATGCACAGAAGAATAGTGAATCCAGGGGAAATGTTTTCATAACTGATGGTAATAAATATAATTATACATCTGGTAGTCCTGTTCCCCCTACCTCCCAGTCTCTTATATGATGATTTAAAGCAATTCTTGGTCTGTCAGGGAACCAAAGAAATTTTAAAACAAAAGTGTTGATATCTTTAATATAGGTTTTCATAGGAGGTAATTTTAAGAATTGAATAATATATAGGATTTTTAGCAGCATAATCATTTTGATGACAGAGAGTCTTGTAAAGACAATTTTATTAATTTGTCCATTATATTCTTTATCTTATTTGCACAATTAGTATAATTATAGTTTACTATATCTTTAATATTTTCCATTATGGTTATTCCCAAGTAGTTCAGTTTCTTTTCTTTAACAATACATTTAAGGAACTTATTTGAGATTTTATTCTTATTTATGTTTATCAGTAAAAATTTTGCTTTGTTACCATTAAACGTTAAACCAAATTTTCTTTGAAATAGTTCCATTGCTAAAAAAGTTTCACATATAGAATTAAATTATCACTCAATCTCAATAAGATGTCATCTGCAAACAAATGAATACTTGAATTCTCCATTATTTTAATACCTTTTATATCTAATAAATTTGAATTAATAAAGTTAGCAAAAGGTTCCATTACTAGGGTAAAAAGCAGAGGTGAAATAGGACATCCTTGTTTAATTCCTTTTAGTACTTGCATCGAATCAGATGTAAAAGTACCTATTTTGACATATGCAAAGCAATCTGTACAGAGAAGATTAATAAGATGTGCAAATTAATGTTAAGTTCTCATTTGTGTTATCTGCATAGTCGGTTATTGTAATTATTCTTTTAATATTATCATAGGTGCTTCTATTTAAAATAAACCCAGCTTGATCTTTATTAATCATAGAAGGTAGAATGTGTTTTAGAGTATCAGCATAAATTCCAATGAATAGTTTATAATCTACATTTAGAAGTGAAATGAGTCTGCATGAAAAGCATTGAGTAGGATCCTTTTTGGTTTTTAAATTGGAGAGATAAAGGTATATTTCCAAGATGGAATAACTTTAGTTAAATCCTTAACTATAGAAAAACCTTATGCAATATGTGTAGGGCTTCTTTAGGTAACACATTATAAAGTTCAATTCCAAAACTGAAGAAAAACAAACTGTCAAAAAACAAACCAAAAGGTTCCGAACCAGCAGGTGTAAACTCCAAAGGTTTATTAGGAAATGTAAAAGTAAAGCGCTTTTCGTCTCCCTTAGTAGGAAGACTTCTTCAGACAAAGGAAAAAATCATCAAACACAATTTAAAACCCCAAAAAAGGGGTGTGTGTTACAAAATTACAAACAGCTGCCTTAATTGAACCCACTGACATACCTTCACATTTAAAGTTGTATTACATTAAAAGCATAAATAAATGTCCACTTAGTGTAGACAGGGTGTCAAACATAAAAAAGTTTTCAAAAAAGAAACATGAACTTGATAAAAGTAACCAAGAATGTCTTAGTGAAGATTCATGAACCTAATCAAGTGTAAATACTGTTTGTTTCCCTTAAAATACATTTTAGCAAACAACTTTTCATAGAGTAAAACAAAACTCATACAGAATCTTATGATTAAAAAGAAAATAAAATGAAGTAATGCTTGCAACTAAGTATATACAAATATAATATCCATTCCTTAACAGAAAAGGTAGTAAGGAGTATACATCTCTAATGCATAATGAAGAATCAATAATACATGAATAAATAAACAGTGCAACTCAACTAGGAGTCTGCAAAAAGCGGAATTTCAAAGGCGTTTCTAATAAAAGCAATGCTATTTCTAATGTTAAATAACCGAATATGTTTATTTCTGTATTAAAAATCTAACACAGAAATTGCTTGTCATTTCAATGCCAACAGAATGCAACAACAGTATATGAAAAATATATATATATTTTTTTTAAATGTTCCTTGATCAATGGGTAAAGCACCAAGCTGCGATGAGAACACTTTCTAAGTTTTAGTATGCACAGTTGTAGCAGCCAAAACAAGTCAAAATGCAACTGTTTCAGAAAAAATATGGCAAGGCATTGCGTGGAAGACACTTCTAAATCAAAACAAACAAACCGCCGGATTCACAAGATGGTACTTCATTCAAGAACCATGCAGGTACTAAGCATGTGAAAAATGCGGATAGCCAAACAAATGAAAAATCAGTTCACAATCGTGCCCATGAATACGACACATTGCTCTGCAAATGAGTTTGTACTGTGTGCGAAAAAGGTAATAATCGTGCCCATGAATACGACACATTGCTCTGCAAATGAGTTTGTACTGTGTGTATAAAGTTCAGATATAATTCCATCATTATGTAGTACTTTATTAGACTTCAATTTAAAAATATGGGTTTAAAGTTCAGACATAGAAACTGGTTTATCAATTATATTCATTTGGTCATTTGATTAGTTTTGATATTTTTTTAATAAATGTTTTGATTGTTTCCCCTGGATCTATTAGTGTATTATTTTGATTAAGTTCATTGTAATAATCTTTGAATTCCTTTAGAATATTTTCCATTTCTTTTACTTTTCTTTCTATGTGAAAAGATTTTTTTATGTGACTGGATTTACTGAGTAATTTTATTTTGGCGGCTAGATTGTGCATAGACTTTGGGTTGATAATAAAGGTAATTAAGGGCAAGCAATATTCTAAGGGTTATCATATGCAGGTAGGAAAATAAGAGATTGTCAGTTGTGGTGTTTTATGGGATAAGGTATAGCTATGTAAGTAGCTATACTATCCACCTGTATGAAATAGAAAGAGCATAACATTTTCTACTAATGTAGCAAATAATTCATATGGGCAAATCTGTCAAGGAAAATTACATTCCCAAATTGATGTAAATTAAGTTCAATATCTGGCCCATTATAAAATGATATAAAAGATGTATGTAACACCACACCCTAGGTTTCTTCCCATATAAAGTCAACAAGAAACTGATATAAATGTAAAGAAAACAAGGTTAAGTTTTATATGAATACTGACCATTTAACAAATTCAAAGCAAAAACATATTACTTAACTTAGGCAAGAATTATAGCAAAGGAAAGGGAAAGTGTTTCACTAGTAGCAACACTAATGACTCAGTCAGACACAAACCAATATATATATATATATATATATATATATATATATATATATGTATGTATACACACACACACACACACATATATTACAAGGTGGCAATGTCATCAGCACATAAACTGTGTCTGTATAAATTCGCCTCCTTTTCCATAATCTCTATATGTACCAGCTTTAAGGTTAAACAAACATGTTTACTTGTACTGCTTTATTAGCAACAATACTTAATAAAATAAACTTAGAAAAAAAACTTAGAAGAAACATAAAATGTTTAAAACAAAGCAAAACTTGCCATTTCTCTTTTCCCTAGTCTGTCAAAAACCAAACCACAGTATGTATGACAAACACAACTCCAGCAAGGTACAGATCATGCTCTTTGTGATACAGTATAACACTATACAGCTAACTGCAGTGTTACCATCCTAAATTACTAAATTGCAGCACGTATGCTAATATTATTGCATTTTTAGACTTTAAATAGTTAGGAAATAATAGTCAGCACACAGACACAACAATTTTCATTTGTTGCTCACTTTTGCCCTTTTTAACTTCATTTAGGTGTTTGAATCTGGGACATTTAGTACTGCTGTGCATAAGAAAATCCTTCCCCTATAAAATGGATTTACTCTTTGCTGCACCGCAGTATCAATTATAAATTTATATGTTTAAATCTATTGCTATACTAGTTTCTTTTAATAGCCGATGGAAAATTTTAACAACAAATTAGCCTAGACTGCCTACCTCACTCAGACACACACAAACACACACACCCACACACACACACACACACATACACACACACACACACACACACACACACACACACACACACACACACACACACGCCGTGCGCAAAATATCATAAAACAAACAAATCTTCTGTTTAACACCATTGAACTGCATTGTATGAGATGTGCTTACTTTTGCCATTTTTCGGCTAACATACATACAATCTCTGTATCTTTCTGTGAGCTGGTTCAATACTTGCTATGACCTTCTTCATGATGTTCTGGTCCAAAATATGTGTTGTAAGCAACTGTGTTTATGTGGAGTTATGTTGCTTCCTTTACTGTTTTTCTTTCTTTTTTTTTTGTTTGTTCTAGACAAAAGCATAATGATGAAAGACCCATCAGTCTTTCCTCTAACAATGCTAATATATTTCCTGGCTGCCCTGCATCAGTCAAATCCTGATGTTTATGCAGTTAAATTGTATTAATAACATTTACTTATAAATATAACATACACTCAGTCAGCTAACTTCCAGTACTCATCTGAGGCCAAACATCTTTCCAAACACAAGAGGCTCACCACAGAACTTGACTTCTTCCATCAGAATATCCTCTTATTGTATACTAATGGCTGTAAAGTCTATACTCTGTATGCTACTACTCTGTAATATCTCTTTTGCAAAATTTTCTTCTCTCTGTAAACTTATGGAGTTTTTCTCCCCAGGACTCCACTGAAAATGGACACTTGTTGTCCAGTTGGACTATCCTGGCAAAGAAATGTTAAATAAATAAATAAAATAATTATCTTCTTCCAATGCCGCCTATTCAAACAGATCCAGCCTTATCCTTCTGCAGTAATGTGTTACAGCAGACATATTTGTGATAACCACTACTGTACAGGCTGACAGTGAGACACACCAAACAACCACTGCCATTAGAATGAGTAATGTGTAGGCCAGCTAAATCAGGTTTCCCATTGGTATACCCCTTTAAGCAATGCCAACCTTCCATTTAAACAACAGAAACTAGAAACTAGTAGATCCAGTGTACTGAGAATAGAGTGCAGAGCATCACTGCATATAGGGTCATACCACATGCACTTTCACTGTCCATATCATAATGCAGGTTGACTTCAGTGGTGGTGGTAGAAGTGTGTACAGCAGCTGCTCTTAGGGGCAAGGAAAGAAATCTGAATAAAGTTAAACTACATTATATCTGTATCTATCTATATATATATATATATATATATATATATATATATATATATATATATATATATACATGCTAAAGCTGCTTTTTCATAGTGCTTTAGTCAACATCTATTTAGTAAGCTACTTGATTGACTAAACAGATAGTAGACACATGTCAATAAAAGTAGCAGATCAGACTTTGTCTCTGAAGTGTCCAGATTTTTCACAGAATGTACAGATCTTTGCCTTTTACTTATGATTTTTATCCTCTAATTAGTTATGACTCTGTTCAGATTTTTTGCTGTAAAAGGTTGAGTGGTATGGATCGGATGTTTCTTGGGATTGTCAAATTTGTCCCTTCCCTGAGACATGTGCAGTTTCAACGTTAGTGTATATAATTAGTCGGGGTGTGGGGGGTCTTATCCCTTGCAAAAAATGTTTTCTTCTGTTTTACTGTTTTTTAGTTTTTGCATCTTGGTGCACCTGTTGACATGCATAATGTCGGTCATTTGGTGTTGACATTGTGCACATCAATATTATTGTCATTCAACACTTAAATATAAATATATATATATATATATATATATATATATATATATATATATTTATTTATATTTAAATAATGTTGAGTATTAGGGGGGCTCTGCCCCAACCTTTAAATGTTAGTGGAGATTTTGACCCAGGATCCTACAAACATCATAATGTACATATTTATACAGAGAGAGACAGAGACAGTTCTACGAATATTACTTAAAATATTGGATTTTGCCACTTTAAGAAGTCAGTTTTACACTATAGTTGGTTTAATTTAGTATGTACATATTCTGTATAGCAAATAGCAATAATAATTCTAACTTTCTCGGACTGCATGCATGCATGATTTTTCAGTATTTCACAATATTTTCATTAAATTAAATGTCACTATCTAGAAATACATCACTTGCTTTCAGGGGAAACACTGACCTGCTCAAAGGTAAACCAATTAATTTGCTTGTTTGCATGTTTCCCTTTCACTCATAATTAAATAACAGTTTTATAAATTCATGGCAATTATGTCCTAAACAAAGACAACATATAGCTGCATACACTTTAAGTAGAATGAATTCTGCATTTGTATTCATTACTGCTTCATACTATTATAAAAGGCACAGCACCATAGGGATGTTGGGATGTTGTGCAACACAGCATTTTAGCTATGCAGGAGACATTCATTACACTGGTGTGTGGGATGAATCTGTTCTCTGTTCTCAGAATATTTCACCAGAAATGATATGAGGAACTGCATTTATGAGCTGATGAACTGTTCTAGTCTGCAGTGTTTCAGTGTTTCTCCTTGGAAACAAAGCCACAGGGTATGGGATATATCTTACTTTTTTTTCTTCATTTGAGTGTTTTACTCTTAATAGAACAGTGAAATGACATTGGTGCTGGATACTGTTTCCAACTGGCTATAAAAACACTATGCTTTATTTGATACATTTTTGCCAGTCTACCGATAAGAACTTAACATTCTTAGCAAACCTAATTTGTCCTGAAAACAATTTATCAGTTTTCCCCATAGTTATGTTGCTTTTCTCTCTCATATCATCTTGGAGCCAGGCAGTATATTTAAGTCAATATTTTAACTTATTTAAGCATGGTTTCAGCATACTAGCAGCACGGTACTTGAGATGTCTTCTCTGTGCCTTGCACTTGTTAAATAGCTATCTAATGTGTTAACTGAGCATGCCATGCACAACCACAATAGCTATAATTACTTAATGTTCATTTTTTTTTACATTATGGATCTATAAGCAGAGCTATAATGAAGAAAAGGGGCATACAGAGATATTTGCAGTGGGTATATCAAAGAGAGCTTAATAATTTTAAAACATAACAATGTCTACAGTTGTTATCATATGTAATTTCTAGACATGCAGTTCAATAGACTACTGAGGGGTCTAGTCTAAATTCACAGTCAATTCCAAGCATTATCTGGTTAAGTAACTTGCTTATTTTCTTATAACAGGCAAATAAAGACTGATGGAATTAAACCTTGTACCACTAGAAGCAGTTCGCTAACAGTTCATAGTCTTCACAATTTGTGCCAACTGTGCTAACTGCCAGTCGTATTAGATCAGACTATGAATATTAAGCAGCGTGTCAATGTTTAATTTGCTGAAGAATGGAATTCACCAACTATATCTCCCCTCTTACCAAAAAAGTTGATTGTTCAGGGTTAGCTCCACCTATATCTCCAGGTCTACTTTGATTCACTGCAAACTCATTTCACTGAATTTCAATTCACCCTCAAAAAAATCGCTGAAAGCACAAATCACGGAAAACACATTTTACTGAATTTAAGTACTATTGGGCAAATAAAATGTATAAGCCCTTTTCCCCACTGTAGTGCAATCCTAAAGTTAGTATATATAGTTAGGGGGGTGTGGGGGGCTATGGCCCACACATTGGGAGGTGTGGGAGCATAGCCCCCCACCTACTTAAATTTTATATTTATGAATCTCATTTCACTGAAAGCTAACAATTTAAAACCAAAAGTAGGTTGAGGGGCTATGCCCCCACACACCCCAATGTGAGGAGGCTGATCCCCCCAACTATATAAACTAAGTTCAGGATCACAGTCCAGTGGGAAAAAGGGCATATATGTTTTATTTGCCCAACAATACTTACATTCAGTGAAATATGATTCAGTGAAATGAGTTTTCAGTGATTTACATTATTTTTTTTCACTATAAACCACACTATATCAAAACATTTGAGCTTTTTTGAACAATTTGGTGTGAGTGTCTTGAAATTCAGTGACATGTTTTTAATGAATCAAAGTAGACCCACCATGTCCATCTTCAAAATGCATCACTGCCAGCCCAACTCACTAGCAGTGATTTTCTACTTAAGAGCTCATATCCATTGGTGGGTTCAATTTCAAGCAAATGCGGCAAGTAGATTCAATGTTTGTCTACCCATAAGTAAATGGTTTAATCCTTATGCCACTTAAAAAGAGTTTAATGTTCTGATATTTTGTCTAGCCTCCATTTTTCATCAGTTTTCCATTTTCAGCATTCCTTGCTTATGCCTCTTCCTTAAATGTTATTACCTGTTTTTCTTTAACACACCTGCTAGATGTTACAGCTCTCTGCAGGCTGCAGATTTTTCCTGTTTAAATGTAGCACCAACACCAAGACTTTATAATTACTTAGCTTTGTATTCCTGAAAGGTCATGTTGTTATTTGCCAGCAAATTTAGAAATCTCTAAAGATGGATGTACACTGCAAACATAAATAGATTCAAAAAACTAAAGTCTTTCTGATGGGGTGAAATTTTGTAAAATAACATTTTCTTCTTAAAAACAATAAAGGCATGTGCCATAATTGATTTGGATGATTTTTCTCTGTTGTAGCTTACTAGTATACCAAATGTACAATCTGTCATTCTTGCATATTCCTTTAAGCTGTATTAGGATTGTCATGGTCATCCACTGGGGTTAAAAACAGAAGTATATGTGAATACCCAAAGTTTAATATCATGCCTGAATATGGTTGATGTCACAGTTTCTTTTCCTAAAGAATAAAACAACAGAAGGACATCTGAGAGAAAAAAGAATGATTTCAAGAAAAAGAAAGTGAACATTTAATTATTACCTACTGATTAAATCTGGCTCTTAAA
Source organism: Protopterus annectens (assembly GCF_019279795.1). Lineage (NCBI taxonomy): Eukaryota > Metazoa > Chordata > Ceratodontiformes > Protopteridae > Protopterus > Protopterus annectens. The sequence goes on along the minus strand of NC_056725.1, from coordinate 1,977,149,115 downwards.
ATGTCCTGAGGAAGTGCCTTCATCTAGTATCTTGTACCATACAACATAAAATAATTTCCATAGGAGTGGCTTTCATATAAAATGTAAATAAAATACTTTGTAACAAAGTTTTATCACTTATAGTAGGAAGTGAAACTTGCATAATGGCTTTAGTACATAACTCTTTATTCCAATCTAATTTAAATTAACTTAAGGTTAATGAAAAATGTTTGTTACTCTGGCACAAAGCAGAATGTGATTACATTAAGTTTTTGCAATATACTGACAGTTCTACCTATTAGAAATAAAGAGAAAGAAAGAATGCATGCTAAACACAATAATGTCTTATTAAATGATGTATCACACTGTAGGCTAAAATGCATGCTAGAATTGTACAATGATTAATATGCACTCTTTCAGATAGCATGTGCTGTTTCATACTTACTGATTCTCTTATCATTCCCCGGGGCGGGGGGGGGGGGGTCTTTATTCATTAGTTGCATAATAGGACTCCAGTACAGTTTTGTAGGGGCAGCAGATGTCAACTACAGAGGTCATTGAGCAGAAACATAGTGAGACAAAAAACATTGTCACTGATCACTAAAGGGTATCCAGACACAGATGGTACAGTGACCCTAACAACCTATTAATAATATTTTATGGGACTGCTATACAAACAAAAGATCTGTACAAGGCAGAATTTTGCATAAATATTAATATTTCCAAGTTCCATTATTTTATCTCTTAAATGTGGATTACATGTATCTTAATACTAAGAGGAAAATAATAGAATTTGGAAAGAATTAGTAAAGACAGAACTCATTCTGTTGACTTTGGCAAAACTCATCTTTCTTTTTAAGATGTTTCATACATCTTTGAAGGCCAGTATAAACATTTTCATGCATTTATAATTCATTAACAAATTATAAGTTTTCTGCAGATTTGAAGAACATTTGAACCTTAAATGATCCAGAGATGGAGTTAAATAAAAAAAAAAATGTTTAAGGAATGCAGTGCTGACAAATCGTTTATGTGCAAATAAAATTAATTTCTAGTGAGTGGTTTTCAAGCTAAGCTTCAATGCTGCATAGATGTGTCATATAATTAATTTAACTTAGATGCTGATCTAAAGATCCCAGTCTTGATCCAAATGTGCAGATTAGATAGACAGTAGAAAATAGGCACATAAAGGCTGTTTGTTGGTTGTACAAATGTAGGCTGGCACAGTTAATAATCCTGAGAGATGGCATGTTTTAATAGGATTCAATACCATTTGGGAGGGTTGTTTTAAGGTGATTTCTATTTTGTTTGCAAAAGTGAAAACATTGAAAGATGGGCTTGGGCTAGTGGGGGGAAGCAAAAAGAGGGACTGGCATTAAATATGAAAAAATGTTTTAGACAGTTTTAGCAGTATTTGTCTAATAAGATTTCATTTTGCTGTTATGTAACTGGAATAATGTATATTACATGCTGACTCTTGTTTCTCAATTTTAACAATATTTTCCCTAAGCAAAAGTGAACAAGTGAAGAAAATATTCACTGGGATTCAGAAAGGGTGCACAGACATCAGTGATCCAATTCTAAAAGCAGCAGCAAGAAGGCAAAGTGATTTAGAATTATAAAAGGTCTATGATTCAGTTGTGTTCATCGATGTTTTGAACAAATTAAAGAGTGGAAACACAAATATAGGAAAGAGGTGAAAAGAGGCAGCAAGCACAGAGTACAACATGAGGTGAAAACCTAAAGGATGAGCAGAATGGAGGTGGGTATTTTGGGTATTGTTTGAGAACATGTGTGAATTTGATTTTAGATTTTTGGGTAACAAATATAATGAATATAATAGGACTACAACTCCCAATATTTCTAAAGAACAACGCTTATTATTGGATGAACTTAGTCAGTTACCTATACGGGTGTTAAAACCGGACAAGGGAGGAGGCTTGGTGATTTTTCATAATGTCACCTATAATGAGAAAATGACTTCCCTCCTTGATAGTGATGCCTACACAAAAGCTTCAAGAAATGAAGTTAACGGTACCACACAAAGGATCAGGGGATATTTTAGGGACCTTTTCTTAACGGGGAAAATTGATATCAAGACATATAATTATATTGACATCATGTCTTCTAAGATCCCCGTTATGTTTGGGATCCCTAAAATCCATAAAAGTGTTACTGACCCCCCTATGAGAGCTTTAATTGACAGTAGATCCTCTATTACTTACCCATGTTCCAAACTAATCACACACATCTTGGACAAATCGTTAAGTACATTCCAAGTGTGTGTAAGGACTCATGGACATTTTTGGACAACATAAACAAACTGCCATTCAATGAAGATGACAACTTGTTAACTATTGATGTCATTGACCTCTATACGTGCATACCGCACTTAGAGGCGGTTGAATGGACAGGGTCAATGTTACAAAATTTTGGGGCGTCCAGATTGGAGGTCGAACTGGTTATGGAATTACTTGAAATAGTACTAACCAGTAACTACTTCCTATTTGACGGTGACTTCTATTTACAGAAACGGGGGGTGGCGATGGGCTCCCCATGTGGAGCAGGTGTGGCAAACTATGTAATGGGGTACTGGGAAGCAAACATCTTGGCTGATCTCCCTGGTATTATGGCCCCTGTTACCTTCTACACCCGCTGCCTTGACGATATGTTCCTCCTGTTCAGGGGGTCTGAATTGGAAGCGAAAAACTTGGTGGATAATATCAGTAATTCCACTGAGTTCCTGAAGTTCACTTTTAAATTTTCTACCACCGAGCTGGATTATTTAGATGTCAAACTTACGAAGGATATTTGTCATCAGTACTTCAGGTCCACCGTCTTTAGGAAAGCCACATACTGCAATTCTTTCCTGCACTTCACCAGCTTTCACCCTCACAAACAGAAAAGATCTATAGTGAAGGGACAGCTGGTGAGGGCAGGAAGAATGTGCAGCACCATTGTGGATTTTGTTAAGGAATGTTCATTTCTGAAGGAAATGTTCACTAACCGTGGCTATCCTGAGAAAATGGTTTGTGAACTTATTGAGGAAGTTACTCTTAAAAGAACTAGAGGCTTCTACACCCCTTTATTGACTAAACAAAAGGTCTCCTCCAGTGTAGTTAGTAGTTTCACAGATGAGGTGCCTATAAGTGGTCTAATAGGTAGCAATGTTGACCGCAGAGAATCAAACACAGATTTATCTTTGAGCTTCGTCACTATTTTTAGTACTAATTCAGAAGCAATTCTGGACATCATCCGTAAGAATTGGAGGTTGATATCCTCAAACCCATCATTAGCAGGAAAATTGGGAGGCGAACCCAGATTTATTTTTAAAGCGATCTAAAAATTTGAAGGAACTATTACAAAGGGATATTCAACAGCATAGTTTTTATAAAAGGAAAGGAATGTCCAGATGTGGATTCTGTAACTTCTGTAACAATGTCCGAACAGGGGAGACATTCCTTGTTAGGGACAGGAAGTTTGTCATCAAGCATGCACTTAATTGTGAGAGCAAATCAGTTATATACATTGCTATGTGCAACTGCTGCTCTGGGTTCTACATCGGAAAAACCGACAGGAGACTGCGAGATAGGATGTATGAGCACTTGTATGCAATTAGGACATGTAAAGACGACAACGCACTGGCCAAACATATCGCATTGTTCCCAGGTCATAGTTTTAGCTTTATGGCTATAGACCATGTACCCTTAAAAATCAGAGGGGGCCCTGTATCTTTAATACTAGAAAATTGTGAGCTGGACTGGCAGTTGCGCTTGGACGCTTTCTGCCTTCCTGGCCTTAACACTAACTGCAACATTGCCCCAGTTCTTAAATTAAAAAGTTATTTTAGGTAAAACCTACTGTTAGTATATAGTTTTCTCTGACTTTAGGTCTGACCCGTATATCAGGCAACACATATTGGATGATTTGGCAGTCTTGTGTGTTTTTAGTACCTTGCACTAACACATTGGGTCTAGCTAGTTGACTTGACCGTCTACTATTCAGGGCTTGCTTAACCTAACAGTCAGGTTTATAACCTAGTCTTAGTGGTCTTAGTAGGAAGACACAAGGGATTCTCACGTGCTGAATCTTTTAGGTCGCACGTGTTTTCCGCAGGGCAAAGGATACTTCTCCCTTTCCTTTTCTTTCCCCCCCCCCCCCTTCTTCTTCTTTTTTCCTTAGTCCTGCATGGTTACAGCACAAACAGAATGTTTAATAAACTAAGCCTGAGCAAATATGAGCAGTATTTATCCCTTACACACACCTCATATAAGGCAAATTTGTTTTTAATGTTTTAAGTGAGTATCAGAGTATATTTCTCGATAGATCTACTTACATATTTTGTATAGTAGTTTATTGTAAATAGTAATGACATCTGTTTTTTGTCATCCATATTATTGTTAAGTCGCTGAGATCTTTTTTCATATAATTGAATCTATTTTTTATTGTTGTGTGCTACTTTTAAAAATGATTCTAAATGTGGGATGCCTTTAACTTTTTAGCACTTTGTATGTGTTTTTAAATACAACTGTTCGGTAACAGGAAACAGGAATATGTCATTTCCTGATGTAGTATTTTTAAAGTGAGTGTTTTTTGTCTAACTTGTTTCTCTGAAGAAGCTGCAGTGGTCTGTGGTGAAAACGCTCTTTTGGTGTGTTCAAAATAAAAGCGTTAAGAAGCTTTTTGACTCAGAGGCGTTTCTGTCTGCAAACAAGGTTCCTCATTGTGTACATTTTGGGGGGGGGGGGCAGATCCACATTTTTAACATTTGAAGAGAAGATAAGCAGTGGAAGGAAGTTAGGGAATTAAAAAGAACGTAGGAGGGTAAGAATAGGTAGCAGGGCACACAAACAAACACAGATGACAAGAATGACATGGGGTGTGCAAACACAATTATAGAAGGGGAACACAATAGTGCAGGAGACATCTGAAAAATTGAGGGAAGACAATGCTGAGGGGGAGAATTGGAAAACAAATTGAGGTGAACATAGAAACATAAGGGAGGGAAATACCAGGATGAGGGACAGAATGTTGTTTTGCGGCTACTTTCCCTTCCAGCCGCTTAAACATGGATTGTGCAAGTTTGAGGAATGCTAAGTGACATGGTGTGTTTTTGAATGTTTCAGTATGGTGCACAATGGTGTGAATGCACCCTATTTAAAGGGCAGCCGGCAGGAATTGCACAGTATTCCTTGGAGCCTGATCTTGAGTGTGGATATGGCTGTCCTGCAAGGAGTGTGTTTTTGGGGACAACGTTGGGGTGTTCAGGAATATAGGGTTTTTATTGGACTCCTGGCACAGCACCATGGACCCTGGCTGCTGCAGGACAAGTATCTGGGCTCAGAAACCGAATCTGAAGCCTGGGATAGTTTGGCCAGGGACCTGATCAGTGCAACTGGTATCTCCCACACTGCTGAGTAGTGTCATCACCATTATGATGACCTCTGTCAATAGAAGAGGGGTACTTTGGATCACTGGATCCAAAAGGCATGGGCGGGGAACACCGCACTGATATGTAACTATGTTTTCTAGTAATTTATAAATATAAAAGCTGAATCTTTGCAAAACTGGTATGTATAATTGTTTCCCTCTCTTACCACAGCTTCAGAAGTGAGGCCTTGCAATGTGTGGTCCCATGCAAGGCATTTAGCCAGGATGAGGCAAGTGCATGGTATATAAGAAAATCAATAAAGTAATAAATGAATGCATAACTTAATGTTGTGTCTTTCGGCTTTTCCCGGTTAGGGGTCGCCACAGCGGAACTCTGGTCCGCTAATGATTGGCAGTAGATTTTTACATGCCGAGTTGCCGGCCCTGACACACAACCTTCAATGAAGGTATGCCCATTCACTCATGTCTCCACACAGAAGACGCTCTAGCTGAGAATCGAACAGGACAACGTCTTACTGTGAGGTGACAATGCTTCCGCAGCACCACCACCACAGTATGAATGCATAACTTAATAATAAAATAAAATAAATACAGATACTGCAGTCTTAACAGTCATGTATGAAATACCTGGGATAATGTCTCAGCGCATATTTGAACTGTTAAATCAAGTTAAAGCAAGTAAGCATGCAGTGTTGTGTAGCATAGCTTACAACCATCAGTTAATGTTGCTAAATACCAGAATTAAGAGTCAGTGTTGTAGTCTGTTCATTGTCAGAAATATTCTGTAGATTGCAGTCAATAATTGAGTAGGGTAAACATGTAGATTAACAGAAGTCCTAGACAGTTATCCGTGTGTGTAAATCCAAGATTTGAAACAACATGAATCAATAAAGTATAAAAGGAGACTGTGCTCTAATAATTTATTATTTGAAATAAAATGTTCAGTATACTGTAGTCACTGCTTGTAGGTTTTAATCCCACACCAGCCAGCTGCGAAATTGTGCAGTATTAAATACTGTTCTAGCATTTCATCAATAAACATAACCATGCTTGCATGTGAAGTGCACACCCATAGATCTGTGCCATGACTGTCCAGCTGTCAAGTGTAATCAGTGTACATGGGCATACCTCTCAACTGTCATGATTTTTGCAGAATGTACCGAATATTGCCCCATATGTCTGGTCTGTTTGGTATATGATCTTGTTTTACTGGCCAGTCTCCACCACATTGGTAAGGATCAGTGTTAGAAAAAAATGACAGTCCTCTGAATTGCAGATATTAGATATCTCCCAAAATGCAATATAATGGCAAATCTGTTATCTGAACACCATGCTACCATTGTAAGAGCACACTGTGTAAGAATGTTCCATGTTGTTGTGCCTTTGTAGCACCATTATGTAAGGCTTGACCCATAATGTCCTGTGCTAAGAGGTTGAAAAGTATGTATGTGGAACATCATCTATATACAATATAAGCAACACTGAATGATTGTTGGATGCAATATGATCTGTGCTAGTGTGTGTAAGAAACAGGGTAGTATTTCAAATAATAAATGTCATACCAATCAGTGATGTACCAAGTAAAATCTAACATATCTAAAAGTATTTATTTATAGTATGTTTAGTTATAGTATTTGTGAAGTTACTAATGTTCTCATTTCTTCTCTCACCCCACCCTTCTCTACTGTTATTTATTTAATCACTATATTTACTGTTATCTTTTATTATCATATTATTTGTTATTACCTCTCATTTTGTCCTTATGTATAATTTAATATTGCTTTGCAGTTAAATAAATTTTCACTTACATTATTTAATGTTGTGTTTCTCATTATATTATTTTCAATTTGTTTCCATTAATCATTATTGTTTTCTTTTACGTTCTTAAGTACATTTGTTTGGGTTACATTTATTTTTCCATTATGTTTCTATTATATTTACCAGAGTGCAACAAGCTAGGCCGGTTCCTGGTGATCCACCTACCTTTGCTTCCAGGCCCAGCATGTCTGGCAAACAGCCTGGTGGCAGCCCTCTTGCTGCTCCTGCACTATCTGCTGCTTCAGGTAGTTCCACCCCACAGACTGGGAGTGTGCCCTCCTCTGGAAGTGGAGGCGGAGGTCATGCCTATGTCACCTGCGAGCAAATACGAGGCATGGTACATAGGCTTGTGCAGCAGACTGTTGGTGCACACCTACACTGAATGGAGAGCATGTGGTCCACCCTGGTGGGGAAGTCTCTCCCCAGATGCCAGCATCAGCCACTGCCTCCACAGGAGGAGCAGTGAAGGTGTAGTGCTGATAGTCCCATGGGCGAGGACTTGAGTCAACTGTTATCATGTTTGACATCCATGGGACCTGGATCCCCCAACCCCCTCCCCAACCAAGGTGTTCATCCCCTCTTGTGTCCCTCACCAACCCTGTCTGCTGTTTTGTATGCCTTGTATGTCTGTCAATGCTTACTCACCTTCCAAACTTACCTTCCCCATGCATAACTATGTCAGTTCTTTAACATTCCACTCTCTCCTTAAAAAAAAAAAAAAAAACGAAAAAGGGCAACCATCCCAAAAAAAATCTTGTCCCATACATAACTCCACATTTCGCACACATTTCCACTGGACACACTTAATTTGGTCAAATTGGCTTGAAACCCATCTGTCTTATGGTGATAGTCCAAATTCAGCTAAAAATCTTTGCAAGTACAGAGTTGTTGCTGTGGAAGAAATGGATAGCTATGGGTGTTTCCTATACCCTTCCTGTTCATTTCTACCAAACTTTCAATATGCTTTTTCCCCCTGCTTGCACCCCATTTCACCACTTTCCTATCTCCCCAATTTGCTTTTAAAAATCATTGCTCAATGCTGCACTTTGCACCGCATTGAGGCTTTGCAACAGTACCAGGTCATGCTGTCTTGAGGGAGGGCAAATAGGTCAGAATGTGCAGCCCTGTGAGATGATCTAGTGCATAACATCAATGCCGTGGGTCACCAAAACTGTACCTGCAAGCACGTGTGACACTGTGCCATAGATGTGATAAATGCAGCAAGGAGACTTGCAGTTGATGTAGCCAGGGATCATCAGATCACTGGTGGTGGCCCTGCTGCAGAATCTCCACTCACAGCCACAGAAGAATTCCTGGCAAACCTTGCTACACAGGACAGCCCCCAGGCATCCATTAGCCAATATGTTGTTGACGTGGGTGCCACTCGTTCCTCTTAAGAAGAGCATCCAGGTATGCTTAGCTAAATCAGCAGTAGAAAACTCCTGTATTCATCCCGTCAATGTATATCTAGTTTTACATGGGTGTCAGGTGTGTTTTTTTTTGGGGGGGGGAGGGGGGATAAGTTAGTTGCAGTTTTAAGCTCATGTAAAGATTGTCAGTCACATACCTTTTAGCATAGCAGTTACTGTACATGTGAGATATTTGGACGTATTACCCTGGTTATACTTTAACATGTGGTGCTGTGGCCATACCTCCCTCCCTTTTCAGGACCATCAGGAATTGGAAGAGGCCATGCTCCTGCTGCTGGTAAGCAGAAAACTGTTTTATCAAGCTGCAAGATATATTTCAATGTATTAGCTAAGGTGTCATCCGAGGCCTGCTGGCTGGATTGCTGTACTGTCTGCATGACTGTCAACTGTACAAATATTTTCTGAATGTCTACAGATTAGACTCATACCTCTACCTTGTAGGTATGACCATAGGGATTGACTTGAAAGTATTGTCAGGATATTACTTATTGCCATAACTGTCAAGTGTGCAGATATTTTCAGAATGTTCACAGTGTACATATTTTTTTTCCTCATAAGTTTCTTGTTTACTGAATGACTACTTTCAAATAATTACAGACTGGGGTTAGAAAATAATGTACACATTTTCTACTGTGTGAGGTTGGGAGGTATACAGGTCTGTAATAGTGACAGCAGTGTATACAGCTTGACATATATTGTACCATAGTACTGCAGAGCATAGTAGTGCAGGTATTAATGTATTGCTTTTTTCTTTTTATCACAGGTGACCAGAGAGATTGGTCTTTGTCCCCTACACCACCTAATGTCAGTGTTTCATCAGACTCTTATGATGATGGTGGCCAAACTGAGGGATGGCTGGGGTTGCAGGGGCTGAATCAAACATAGAGGCTGACATCCATTATCTAGCCTCATTATCACCATACACAGTCAGTATGCCTGTGTATACCCAGTCCCCTGAAGCCACAGATATCGGACAGCTGGAGAGTGGGGATATTGAACAGGGAAGTGTGGCTACTGTGGCTTCAGTGACTGTTGACACTGGCCATAGCCAAATTGTTTGTGAGGTTCCACACAGGTGGATTGATGGAGGTGCTCATAGGAGGCCTGCTGTTCCTCCACCACCTGTTGCAGGTGTCTCATCACGTGTCACTCTACATATGTTTAGGGCCATCATGGAGGCACAGGCATGTTCAGAAAGGAACTCCCAATGAATGCTCAGGGTTATGGATGTAGCAGAGTCTGACATCTGTGACTGGCTACACTGTGTTGCTCATACCCTGGACTGGTTGACTGACACAGTGGAAAGAGGTAGTTCTGAGACAGATCACATACTGTCTGTCTTGGAATGCATTTTGTTTGTGATGGAACATCTGACTGGATTTGAGCATTGACCTTGTGGGTGTAGGACAGCAACTATATCTGCGGAGAGTCAACGTGGCCATGCACAATCATGCTCCTGTAGTGGAAGTACATTCAGCGCTCCAGAGGGGAGTGTGTTGTCCACACCAAGAAGTAGCAGGCCATGGTCTCATGGTCCTTGATGTTCCTGTGGAGGACATGGGCTCAGCAGGCATTAGTCACCCTCAGGTAGTAGCACAGCATCTGACCTTGGGAGTGGAGGTGCCATTGCAACTCCTGGCAGAGCCAGTTCTCATGTTTGGGGATGGAGACAATGAGCTGTCAGCTCTACCATGCATGGCTCAGAGCTGTCCAATATACAGACACATAGAGCTAACACTGAGCTTGGCTGTGTTCATGCAGACACTCACACATGACTGTCACATTGTGGGCATCTACAGACACACATGCAACATTTCCATGGTCCATCTTGCCTGCTTCTGATCCTGACTCACACACACACATGCCAATTTATTGCCTCCTGCATCCCCACACAACATCCTGTGCAAGTGATGATAACTGTGTCACATCCCCATCATATTTCTCCTGGATGCAGGGACATAAAGCTATGTGTCTGATGCACAGGGTGACTATCTACATTAGTATGAATTCCTTTCATCTATTAGTACTATTGACATGCTACTTGTACTGGTCATTTACAGATATTGTACTTTGCCATTTATAATGTGGATAGCATAATAATTTGTGTATGTTACGATGGATGCTGTTGTAAGGGCAGTGGAATCACACAATGAAATGTGTCTCACGAAAATGTTTGTGTCTCACTTTCAGGATTGATTAGTACACACCTATGGGTAGACATCTACAATCAACCCATCAATGTCAGAGCACAGGACTGAATGCCAGCTCAAAAGACAAATGGCATCAGAAAGGTATTACAGCATAGGTTCATGTGTTCATAGGTTCATAGCTGTTTACTAGGCTAATGAACACAAGGGGTTCTTTAAGCCTAGCCATGCATCCCATATCTCTAACAAGGTCTGATATGCTTGATAAGTGTAAGCAGAGTTTCAGGAGATGAAACATTTACAAGCAGGGGCCTGGGAGATGAACCATTTACAGTTTCCCTGTGTCCATTAGAGACAGAGTTCCCAAATCAAGGATGATGGCCCTGTTCCCCATCCAATTGTATAATTTGCACTTGACTTCCATTAAGGCGGAACTCTGCTTCTCATGGATGCAGAGCCTGTTCCATATAGGGTGTAGCCTCTGGGATACGTACCTGTCTCTTTGTCATGACCTATTTATACCACAGGCCCATGCCAACTTGTAAGTCAGTGTTGGACTCACACTTGCTCTTTGGGAAGATATACACATATATACACTATGTGGGCCGGAGTGAAATTAGAACCCTTACCTATCTAGTTTTACACACTACAAATCACATTACATAAAGCACATGTCACGGGCCAAATCAGACATTAACATGGATTTAGGTAATCTTATGTTAGATAATTTCAGCAGGCCATTGGGGCGGGCAAGAGTTTGTATGACTGCATCATATGCAAGGCCCAAAACAGTGCAAATCCATACCAGTTTGGAAGTCAGGGTAGAACTCCTACTTTTTCTGTAGGGACACACACACACACACACACACACACACACACACACACACACACACACACACACACACACACACACACACACACTCACACACACACCATGTGGACTGGAGAGATACTAGAACCCCTACTTATTTAGATTTACATTCTACAAATCATAGTACTTAACACACGTGCCACAGCAAGCTTTGTGAAGGACAAGAGTTTGGAGACCTGCATCAACTGCAAGTGCCAAAAAGGGAAAACCTATGCCAGTTTGGAATTCACACTTGCTCTTTGTGTAAATATTCCCACACAAGCAATGTATGCTGGAATAAGACAAGAACCTCTATCTACCCAGTCTTACACACCACATATCACAGTTCTTAATGTGTGTGCCATGGCTCAAGTTGGACATTAGCATGGCTTTAGGTAATCTTATGGTTGATGACAGCAGGCCTTGTGGAAGACAAGAGTTTTAAGGGCTGAATAGAGTGCAAGGGCCAGAAAGTGCAACCCATGCCAACTTGGAAGTCAGTTTTGGATTCATACTTGCTCTTTGGAAAGATATACACATATATACACCATGTGGGCTGGAGTGAAATTAAAACCCCAACCTATCTAGTTTTACACACTACAAATCACAATACTTAAAGCATGTGCCATGGCTCAAGTCAGAACATAGATTTAGATAATCTTATGTTAGATGACATCAGCAGACCATCACGAGGACAAGAATTGGTAGGCCTGCATCACTTGCAAGGCCCAAAACAGTGGAAAACCATGCCAGTTTGGACGTCAGTGAGCAACTCACACTTATACTATAGGGAAATGCACACACACACATACACACCAACTGGGATGGAGTGAGATTAGAAGTCATGCCTATCTAGTTTTACCAACTACATAACACTGTGTGATATTAAAATGGCTTTAGGTAATCTTATAGTAGATGACATCAGCAGGCCTAGTGGAGGAGAAGAGTCTGAAGGCCTGCATCAACTTTAAGGCCAAAAGAGTGCAAACCCATGTCAGTTTGAGATTCACACTTCCTTTTGGTGGAAATACGCACACACACACACACACACACACACACACACACACACACACACACACACACACACACACACACACACACACACAATGTGGTCTGGAGTGAGATTAGAATCCTTATCTATCCAGTCTTACACAATACAAATCACAGTATTTAACACACATGCCATGGCTCAAGTTTAACATTAACATGTCTTTAGGTAATCTTATGGTAGATGACATCAAGCATGCCTTGTGGAGGGCAATAGTTTGGAGGCTTGCATCAACTGCAAGGACCAAAAAGTGCAAACGCATGCCAGTTTGGAATTCAGACTAACTCTTTGGGGAGGTGTACACACACACACACACACACACACACACACACACACACACACACACACACACACACACACACACACACACACACACACAATGTAAGTGAGATTAGAAGCCCTACCTATTGAGCTTTGTACACTACAAATCACAGTACTTAACATATGTGCCACAGTAGACCTTGTAAAGGACAAGAGTTTGGAGGCCTGCATCAACTGCCAGGGCCAAACAGTGCAAACCCGTGCCAGTTTGGAATTCATGCTTATTCTTTATGGAAATATACACACACAAACAATGTATGCTGGAGTGTGATAAGAGCCCCTACCTATCCAGTCTTACACACTACAAATCACAGTTCGCACACACATGCCATGGCTCAAATCTAAAGTTAACATGGCTCTAGGTAATCTTATGGTAGATGATATCAGCAGGACTTATGGATGAGAAAAGTTTGGAGGCCTGCATCAACTGAAGCACCAAAAAGTGCAAACCCTTGCCAGTTTGGAAAACACTTGATCTTGGGGGAGATATACTTACACACACACACACACACACACACACACACACACACACACACACACACACACACACACAAACACACATACACACATGGACCAAGGGGGCTGAAGTGAGATTAGAGACTCTTCATGTCTAGTCTTACACAGTGCAGATCACAATACTTAATCTCCGCTCCACAGCTCAAGTCTGCCTTACAAATGGGTGAATTTGAAGTAATCCTAGAGGACATATACACGCACTTTGTTGAATAGCTGGGGAGTCCTGCAGAGTCTCATTGCTTGTTACTGTCATCTGCATCTAGTAGCTTAGCTAAGTGAAAACAGTGCCCATTTTGGGAAAATGTGTCTGCTTGCATTTGGATGGGCAAGCCTGTGGCCAAAATCAATTTGCCCTATGTGTGTGTATATATATATATATATATATATATTTATATAAATATAAATATATATATATATATATATATATATATATATATATATATATATAATATACATATATATAGGTTCATAGATTAGTACTAGGCTAACTGCCCTTGTGGGCCATTTTAAGCCTAGCCAGTTATCCCTTGTGAGACACAAACCCTGCAACTTGTGCTTGTAAGGCAAACACCTTAACCATTAGGCCACCCTCCCTATATACCCTATATATATATATATATATATATATATATATATATATATATATATATATATATATATATATATATATATATATCGTAAGATCACTAGTACAAAAGTACAAACAACTATTTAAAAATTTAAGAAACTGTTGCAATTTTGGAAGGAATACAGACATTAGGCTATTCTCAGTGCTCTGGTCAGTCTTTTATTCATTTAAATCCCATTTTGAGAGCTTTCATTTGTTGTAAACTTTTCAGTCAAACTTCATCAGAAAATAACTTAAAGTGAACCTAGGTGTATTATTTAATTGGTGTGGTGAGCAGGAAATGGGTTAAGGAGTTCCCTAATTCATATACCTAGGCTTAATGTTTGACTGGTGTGGCGAGCAGGGTGATGGGTTAAGGAGTTACCTAATCCATTTATGGACACTGGAAATTTCTTAGGTTTTCATTTAGACCTGGGGGTGTGTCTGCTTGTAATGGTATCTGCCATTTTAACTCTTTAACTAACAGTAAGTTGTCTGTGTTCCAAAGGGGGTCAGTAATCCCTAGGTGATTACTGTGACTTTTTCAATTGCTGCAAATTAGAATCTGGAGAACTGGGAGGAGGTCTTACTATGCCTGACTAGTGTGTTGTAAGGGTCTCACTTCCTGATGATTCCCACATGTTCTTTTATCCAGCGTATCAGAGGATAAGACCCTCATCCAACTACAAGGAATCAAGAAAATTAGTCTGTATAAATGCTTTATTGACAACATCCTACTTTTGTGGAAATACACCAGCTCAGAGCTGGAAACCTTCTTTCAGGGAGATTAAAACCAGCATCCATTTCCTACAGTTCACAGTTTCAAGATGAGGAGCCCAAGTCCAGTTTCTAGATCTGGGTTTAACCCTGGATCCCCAGTCCAGGACTTTTAAATCTAGAATCCATAGGCAGATTACCTTTGGAAATAACTCCCTTGATTTCCACAGCCAGAACTCCCCTTTCATGAAGTGGAACATTGTGAAGGGGCAGTACATATGCCTATGTAGAATTATCAATGAGGAGGATTCTTCTTACTTTGAATGCCAGTGCCTCAAGGACTTCTTCCTGGAAAGGCACTGCCCAGAGGATCTAGTCTCCAGAGTCATGGAACTGGTAATCACTAGGAGATATACCCTGTACCCACCCATCCTTAAACATGGATTTCACCCCAAAACTCAGGCACCAGAGGACACCACCCCAAGATTTCCCTTGCACAGCTCTCTAGATGCCAACAGCATCAAAGATATCCATGTTAAAAACTGGGCACTCATAGCGTAGCACCCAGAACTTGCTAATCCTTGGAATCCAGGCAAAATTCTGCTACAAAAAGAGCATGTCCCTCAAAGCCACTTTTGAATCAAAAAAAGAGGCTGCAGGCATACACCTTCAATGCTCCCTCCCAGGCATGCACCAGTGCAGGAAATATCACTGGTGCAATTTTATCATTTAAAACCCCAACGTACATCTCAACACCCCACAGGTGATTATTCACATAAAAGACCATTTAAACTGTGAGACCTCCAACATGGTTTACATCTCAGTATGCTGTCAAGGTGAACCATACAACATTGGAAAAACCACAAGACTACTTCGGATCTGGATTAAAAAACATGTGGGAGCCATCAGGAAGCGAGAACATTACAACACACTAGCCAGCCTTAATAGGACCTGCTCCCAGTTCTCCATATTCCAATTTGCAGCAATTGAAAAAGTCACAGATCCCCTAGGGATTACTGACCACCTTTGAAACACAGACAACTTGCTGTTAAAGAGTTAAAATGGCAGATACAATTGCGAGCAGACACACCCCCAGGTCTAAATGAAAACCTGAGCATTTCCAGTGCCTTAAATGGATTAGGTAACTCCTTAACCCATCACCCCGCTCGCCATACCAGACAAATATTAAGCCTAGGTTCATGGATTAGGGAACTCCTTAACCCATCCCCCACTCACCACACCAGTTAAATAATAAGCCTAGGTTCATGTTAAGTTATTTTCTGATGAAGTTCGACTAAAAACTTTACAATGAATGGAAGCACTCAAAATGTGATTTAAATGAATAAAAGACTGACCAAAGCAACACCGAGAATAGCCTAGTGTTTATATTCCTTACAAAATAGCAAATGTTTCTTAAGTATATATATATATATATATATATATATATATATATATATATATATATCAATAGAGTGAGACTAATATATTTATATATATATATATATATATATATATATATATATATATATATATATTTATATATAATTTTTTAAAATAAATTGCTTGAGGAGCAATGGATTTGTGTTCTGATTAGCAAAGTGTATGGGCATGCACTGTGGCATTTTGCTAAGCAGTGCACAAATGGGAGGTGCATCGCTTACATCAGAGACTTACTGTTCCATAAACTGACTCCAGCCCACACCTAGCAGCACTCCAGGCTGGGATTATATTTGTTACATGATGTGACCTCTGAACCTGTTTCTGCACTGCCACACTTTGTGCAAATTGGCTAAGACTTTATAGATAGGTCTTACATATGCAGTGTAACATGCAAATGCTTATTTAATATGAGAAAGTGGTTAATACTGGTATAGCACACATAGATTCTCAGTCTGTAAAACACTATGTATTACTACTTCACATCCAAAATATCTGGATATCCCCGAATTAGAACTCTGATCACCATCATACAAGCTAACTGCCTTAGTCCTTTGAGTCACAGAAGCTGCTTGACAAAAAGAGAATCATTATCACAGAGTCAGCTGTATAATTATGTACATTGCTATTCTTCATTTACCTAAAACATACAATGTAAGATCAAATTCTATATTACTGTCTTGAGACTGTGTGGCATACTGTGTGTAATGCTCAAATATCAAAGATGAGTTACTGTTATGGCAGTTACAAGGGGACACTGCTGTTTTGAGGGTTGGGGGAACAAAACCAATGTTCTGCTAGGACACACACTAGTCTATCAAGGACACACACACTAGTCTATCATTTAACCTACTTTCTAACATCTCCCTTGAATGATGTGCCAGTAATGTGTTGCAGTAGTACTGCATGAATATTCCATGCAAGATGACTACTAATTACAAATGGAGACATGATAGTGGAATGGACGTCTGTAGTCCCATGTGGCTGTCATTTCTGTCCAAATAGCCCACTATAGTTACTGGCATAATGTACCAGGTCTATAGCTACAATGACATATCATAATACTCCACTAGAATACTGTGTAGGTTACAGACTTACCTGTCGAATGCAGCAGTTGACACAACTGTAGTTCAAAGCTGTCTCTGTCTGATGCAAGCAGTATACAGCCAATAAATGGATAGGTGCAGGATGTGTTAGTTTGCTGGCATCAGTTTTAATATATGTATGTGAGTAGGAGTAAGGTGTTAGTTCCTAGGTCCCTAGGTTGCCAGTCAATGTGCTATGCGTCATCTCTTAGGCAATGCCAGGGTGTACTGAGCATGCCTACATCTGCCTATAAGGGCATCAACAGGGGGTTCCTCCTCTGAGTCCTTCTGTGACTTTGACTGTGGTGATGTAGGCAGTGGTGGGGAGCTGTGTATCCCTTCTCTTTGCTGATACTGCTGCAGCTGTATTCACAGGATCAGATTATGTAGCACAGTGCATACTGTGAATATTTGTGCTCATGTGCATGGAGAATACTGAAGGGCTCCTCCAGATATATCAAGAAACCAGATCCATGACTTCAGAAACTCAAACACATGCTCTATGATGTTCCTAGTTTGTGCGTGTGCCTCATTATGGCATTCTTCCTTAGGTGTGTGTGCATTTCTGATGGATGTCATCATCCAAAATTCCAGGGAATAGCCAGCATACCCCAGTAAATGGCCCTGTGGGATGTTTCCCTAGTAAACATCTGGTACATCTGTGATGTGTTCCAGATATGGGAGTTGTGATAACTTCCAGGGTTGCCAGCAAATACATTCATGATAATCCCCTGGGCATTTCACATGACCTGGCAGTTAATGGAGTAGCATCCCTTGAGGTTAACATAGATTCTACCCTAATCACCAGGTGGTGGCTTGATGTGTACATGAGTGCAATCGATGGCACACAGTACTTCAGGGTAGTGTGCTACATGGTAGAATTGTTGTATATTGCTGGCCCTCACCTTGGGAAAAAATGGAAAAGATATGTGCTCACTGGCATGTGGGAGAAAAGCATCCAGGAATTGGTGGAGTATCCTGGATGCAGATGCCTGTGACACCCCCATTATGTCCCCAGCTGGTCTTTGAAAGTACCTATAGCTAGTATGCTAAGGGCTACACATACCTTAGTTTCCACTGGAATGGGTTCACCTCTGTTAGCTCTGGCTCTGAGTTGTGGGTAGCAGAGCTTACTGAGTTCTTGTAATATGTCCCTGTCTACCCTGTAGCACTGTACAATCTCCAGCTCATGTAGTTCAAGAAAGGTTACCCTGGGCCTGAACACTCTTCCCCTTCTCGGTCTAGGCCTATTGTCAACAGCACCAGCAGCACTGACATCAGCATCTAGAACACACAGATGTAGAATAGCTGTACCCACCCCTAGCATTATCTTAGTTAAAATTTCCAAGTCTCTACTCCAATGGTTCAGAGTAATGAGGAAAAATCAGAATGTATGGTTTATGCATACTTTATACAGTTTTGGTGTAGGTCCATCATATCTGATTGGCTAATTATTATACATTTCACCTGCTTAGGATATCATTGGCATGATTTAAAGGCCCTATTTTAGTGCACAATGCAGCACTATAACTTATAGAAAACTGTATATTATTAATTGACTATATCTGGCTTCCATTTATAGCTGGCTATGTCATGACTGGGACGTAGGTGGTCTGGTCACGTGAACACACTAAGCTACACCCAAACCATTTGCAGTATGCAGTGTGCTGTGCAAACATGTGCAATGAACACAACATTTCCTAAAGTGACATTACACCCCCCCCGATGTCATCCACAACCAGTGTAAATATAAATACCATGAAGGAGCCTACATGAAGTGGATATGGGTACAATACAAGGTCTTACAGTATATTTGCCTTGAGTACATTATAAATGTTATTTTACACATTTTTATTTTATTTTTATGTTAAGCATGTTAGCACAATGTGACGCATAGCACAAACATGGAAATTAAAAAAAAATTGTTAATTTCATATAATCCCATCTGTTTTCAGACATCCACAATTTATGTTTTGAACATTTAAGTATGTAATATTAACTTTTCAGGGGAATTATGTCCATATTTGTGGACTTTTACATCCCCTTGTTTCAGTGTAGAATCCTGTACATGGAAAATTTCTGGGTGCATTACTAATACAGACACAGAGTCGACATAGATGCATTATGGCTTGTAGGATCGCTCCATCTGGTTAATCTGCATAAAATCCAGCTAATTAAAGCAAAATTTGCATTGCACGAAATGTTCCTTACCTGCGCATGCATGCTTGTTGCTAGATGGAATTTACTGAATCTAAAACTGTACGCTCCCATGTGCATATTGCAGCTTGATGCTGACATGATAAAAAGTTTCATGTTAGCTTTATTGAATTTCCCTGTCTATCTGTAAAGTTTAGGATACATGTGTGAAAATTCATAGGAGCCCTCAAATTTGTTAAACAGTTTTGTATGTTATGTGTACTAAACATCCTCTAAGATTTCTTTTCATGCAATTCTTGTGTACGCATGTAAGACTGTATATGGATTCCATAACAATTTGTTGTCAATCGTAAAGGCTGAAGCGATACTAATCTCATAAACTTTAAGAGCACCCTGACTTAGGAATGGTGTGAATTCCCTTCATGTTATTAGAAGCCCAAAACATTGAAGAAATCAAAAAGAGGGCAAGCCCATCGTGGTGGTGATAGATAAATAAGGACACACGCACACACACACACACACACACACACACACACACACACACACACACACACACACACACACACACACAGATACATGCAATGACACACAAAACATAAACCTCAAAATGTGAAGGTACATATTGTTTGGAGTAATACATTACTTTTCAATAAAACTACAATAAGTCTGTCTGTCTGTCTCTGTATGAGGCTGTGGACTAAAAGAACTTTTATATGGCATGCTAAATGTAACTGAATAATACTACTGTGGGTGCCAGTTAACTCAAAATGCAGAAATAATCTGAATAATCATGTCCTAACTTTCATTATGGCCTGATGTGTAATATTAGAAATATTTTGCTGTAGTTAGTTCATCTGTTGCATGTAAAGTCATCATGTAACTCAAAATTAAGTCATGTAGTTCATATACATGGAATGCTTTTAAATATAAAATATGTAATACAAGGTAGACAAACCATATTTTGTTATATTCAGTACACTTGTTACGAAAGTCTTAAGACACATTTGAATGTTTTAGAATTCCTTTCCAAGAAAACTATGGGCTAACAAAAGTTGCTCCTAACCCTTATAAAATACCATCTGATTTTCAGCATAAATTAATGTCTTTCGGCTTTTCCCGGTTAGGGGTCACTACAGTGGAACACCGATCTGCTAATGATTGGCAGGGGATTTTTTACATTGCCGAGTTGCCAGCCCGATGCCCAACCTTCAAAGAAGGCACACCCATTCATGCACACACCTACCTGCATGCCTTTAAACATCACTCGACCATAGGGAGGACATGCAGACTGCACACAGAAGGCATGCTAGCCGAGAATCGAATAGTAGAACCTCTTGCTGTGAGGTGACAATGATAACTGCTGCACCACCGTGGCTGTATTGTTTTCTAATCAAATCCTTTCCAGTTTTCTTTTAGGTTTATGGGAAACATATTATTTCTTGGAAAAGTTTAATGTATGTAAGGTGCTTGATTTGCAAATAAAACAATATTTTTTTCCCATGTTTTTTTGTTTCACTGATGACTGTGAAAACATGGACTATGGTTCAATTCAGTGTATTAGAAAGTTTTTTTTTAAGATAAATGCAGTCCTGTATTATGACAGCTGCAATAAAACATTTCTTACCATAACCTTCTTGAAGCAGCCACAATATGCACCTTTCTTAATGGGTCTGCTTTGTTTTGTTGACTCTCATTTCACTGAATTTCATTTCACCCCGACCACATTGTTGAAAACTCAAATTACTGAAAACTCATTTCACTGAATCTCATTTCACTGAACTTAGTATATATAGCACTGTGTAGAGTACTGCAAGCAAGTAAAAGGTATATCCCCTTTTCACCATGGTAGTGTGATCCTGAAGTTAGTATATATAGTTAGGGGTTTGTGGGGGGCACAGCCTCCCACATTGGTAGGCATGGGGGGCGTCGCCCCCATCTTGTTTGTTTTATATTGTATTTTACCAAAAACTTCAAAACAATACATTTTAAATGATGGGCATGCATAGTTACAACACCAATGACTAACTCTCTCCAGAAGACAATATGTATTCAAAATAAGTGAGGGGCTATGCCCACCACTATATAAACTAACCCCAGGATCGCACTACAGTGGGAAAAAGGACATATACCTATTAACTGCCTTACAGTACTCTACACGGTGCCATATATATACTAACCGCAGTTCAGTGAAATGAGTTTCAGTGAAATGAGTTTTCAGTTATTTGTATTTTCAGAGATGTGGTCAGGGTGAAATGAGTTTCAGTGAAATGAGATTCAAAGAAACAAAGTAGACCCTTCTTAACATATAGCTTACTTCTTCTTTAAAAACTATGTATGTTGTAACCATTTATTATATTCCATTATTAATTTATTACTGGGTACACTCCATTATTAATCGATTACAAGTACAGAGGTTATATCCAACCTTCTACAACATGATAGGTATGCCAAGAGAGTGCACCCAAGACTGAGCAGATTCATGGGCAAAAGCACAAAGTCTGTGTGGTGCCTGCTGTGGGAAGAGGTATGAAGGCCAATGACTTAAGGTCATCAGCTGTGGTGAGCTGTACCCTCTAGACATAAAATGAATCACAGACTGTGGGCCATGATGGGACAAGCCACTAAAAATTGCTGTCTCTATATGATTTATTCAAGTCAACTGATGTCACCAAAACTAGACATGGATATTTTCTATTGCTAAGTGGGTTGAAGAGCTGGCCTACTCCAACCTACACAAAGGACCCATGCTGGCAGTGCGAGAGATTTATGCCCTCTGATTGGCAATTGTCTGCCTGACATAAATCCCAGCATCTCTGTGTCAGTAAGCTACTGCCTGGCTGGTTGCTGTCCATTTGCCCAGTCTTGGTTACCTGGGATAGCACTGTTGAGCAAAAGCTGGGTTGTAAAACAGCCAAACTGCCAAAAATGAAGACTGAATTGCTACAGTGGATATAGGTTCATTTACAGGATTTATAGTAAGGAGCAGACTAAAAATTCTGCGTGACCTAGAGACAAGATGGAAGGGCAGTGCAGCAAAGTTAATTGGTTTGGGATCCAGAGTCTACTACTCATAACAAAGGCAGGCTAAAAACAGTGTAGGTATTGAGGTGAAACAGACTGTTCTGAGGACACCAAAAGCTGTTAATACAATTAGTGACAGACTCATGACAATCAAACCCCAGTGCAAAAATAGGACATTATTCATAATCTCAGCCTATGAACCATAGCACAGTTATCATGGCAAATAAAATAACACATTCAGGCAGCAGCGGGAGTGACTATATGAAGCTGTACAAAATGGTTATTGTTAATAACAAAAGACCTGAATGCCCATATTGAAATAAATAGAACAGGATATGAGGACTGCCTGGGGCCACATGGGTAGATTTACAGGAATAAAGAAGGAGAGACAGCTCTAGACTTCTGCCTCGCAAATGACTTGATGATGGCCAACTTATTGTTCACCAAGAGAGATAGTCACAAGAGTAGTCAATATGGAACTCGGGCAGACTTTCTACTAAGGGAGGAGTATTGAGGTAGAACTGGAGATTGCAAAGTCAGCCCTAGTGAAACTGTCAGCCCCTAGCATAATTTACTGGTGGCCACAATCACCTTAATGCAGTGGTTAGAATAGGCCATAATGCCAATACAGACTAGGCTGATGACCTGGACATTGATGAGCAAAGCACAAGAGTTTAAATATTCAGGTCTATAGCTCCACAGGAAGAAGAAATAGGAAGAGACAAAGAATAATATCAACATCTTAAAATAGCATATGTGAAGACATTAAAACAAAAATGTGGTTGAGCCACATTTGGAAATAAGGTACATTTTTTTTTTTTTGTTTCTACTCATGGTATTTTATTCTAGCCTAAATGTTTCTAAATAACTCTGCTTAACCCTATCTTTTAATGTAAACATTGTACCAATTTTAATTTTAATTTTACTGCATTGTTGTCATTATTGCTGCTTGGAGCTTTTCTCCCCGGGCCTCTACTGAAAATGGACATGTATCCAGTTAGACTAGCCCGGTCAACAAATGTAAAATAAAAAATAAAAATAAATAAAAAATTAGGTAAACTGGTAGAAAACTGTAGAACTCTAGGAAGTTATCAAAAAAAGGAGGGCAGCAAGACATGCCAGGTATAAAAGACAGACCAGGCTACAGAGTGATACATGTTTGTGGAAAACAGAGGATAAGGCAGCAATCATAATGGCAAAGAACAAGGTATCAAGGAAATGCTACCAGTTTCTGGACAGTAACTCAGCAGCTGACACAAAAAAACTCCATTATGTTGCAAGGAAAAGTCAGAAAGCTAAAGAAAATAATCATGAGGCACTGTTCATAAGGGATATTGGCAACAATCTGCTCTCCAGTTCAATTGATATCAAAGGCAGATGGAATGACTATTTGCAGCACCTTTTAAATGAAGAAAAACCCACAGAAGGTGTACTACCCATGCACTAGTGATGATGAAAGAGGAAGAAAAACCATCTCTAGAAGAAATAAGATGACCACTGAAGAATATGTAGTCAGGGAACACAGCACACTCAGAGGAAACCACACTGCAGATAAGATCAAGATAATGAATGAGTTAGGGGTAACTAAAAAGCCCTTTTTCCAAAGAAATAATCTTACTTTAAGCCTCCATATCTGTTTCCCAACTCAGACAGACCAGGCTACCTTTCTACTGCCACAAAAATTGCAGTCCCAGTCTTCTTAATGTAAAACACACACATCAGTTGGCCAAAAGTGAAAAGGTACCAGAAAATAAATCAAACAAACTAGCTACAAGAAGCAATTACATGTCAGTTCTAAGGCAGACAAGCTAGCAATGAGGAATACAGACTTTAAGATGATTTCAAAGCAGCTTTGCAGCAGCTAGACCAAGGAAAAGCAAATACATCTTACAGTGATGAAATGCAGGAAAATTTAATAAATTTAGAAATACACCAGCAGTCTTTAGAAATGCTTAGAAAAGTGCATATTTAATTTAAAATACTATCTTACACTGGATGACAACAGATGCAATCCAAACACTCTGAGAACGCAGGTGAGGACACCAAGCTTTTGAGCCCTGTAGAACTGAGCTAAGAGCTGTGCAAATATGCTGAAATTATAGAATCAAGGAAAAGTGACTAAGTCAACTAAATTGCCCTTTGGCCAATTAAATCATATCACTTTAGGTGTCCCAATATGTTTCTCAACTCAGATAGACCAGGGTACATTTCTATTGTCATTAGAATTGTTGTCCCAGTCTTCTTAATGTAAAAACACACTTTAGTTAACCAAAGTGGAAAGATACCAGAAACAAATTAAACAAACTAGTTACAACAAGCAATTACAAGGTCATTCTAAGGCAGACAAGTGAGTAATGAGGAACACACAATTTAAGGCAATTTCAAAGCACACTAGTAAAAGCTAGACTAAGAAAAAGCACATTTACTTTACAGTGATGAAATGTAAAAAATGCAATCAATTTGAAAATATAGCAGCAGTCTTCTGAAATAACTTAGAGAAGTGCAAGTATTTATCCTAGCCTGGATGGGACCCTTTGCAAGCCAAACTCAATGAGAACACAAACATGGATGCCACAAAAACAGCAACCAGCACAACACAAGACATACAGCCATACCTTTTGTAGCCTCAACTACAAAGCCCATAAAGCAGGCCAACACACTACCTGATATTTTAGTCATAGGAGACTCCATTGTGAGAGATACAGATGTCCCACTTACCAGGCTGAATAAGTTGAAAATCATGGTTAGTTGTCTATCAGATGCTAGGCTCCAACAAATCACCACACACACTCAAGTCATTAAATCATAAGTACCATTATGACTCAGTCATAGTCCACGTGGAAGTAAATGACCTGAGACATACCTCCCTAGACTATATGAAGGGAGACTTCATGGAGCTCTCGGACTATGTGTCCCAGACTGATATGAGCCTAGCATTTTACCTTCAACAGGGATGATGCCACAATATGAACAAAGGATGATTGACTTCTCTGATTGCCTTAGTTTCTGGTGTCACTATAAGGGGTACAATATTTTCTGTATGTGAGTAAATGGTTAGCAGAACATGTTACTTTGCCAAGGATGGTCGGCACCTGTCACATTTAGACTTTCAAATATTAGCTAGAACATTGTCTTCCCCTTTAGTGCATTTGTTAAGCAATGTGAAATTGATAAACCTTCCAACATACCAAAGCCAACCTAAAGGAATCTAACAGGGTTACTGCTCAATGTCAGGATCCTAAACAAGAATCTCCATTCCCTCCATGCTTTCCTCACCCTGGAGAATTTGGATGTATGTGAAGTTATTGAGACATACTTTAAATCAGTGGAGAGCAACCCACTATAATGGGTTACAGTGTCTTCCATACATTTAGTCCAGCTACAGCCCAGACAGGGACCAAAGATGGAGGTGTCTCAATCTATATCTACAACAATCTCAAATCAAGACTGATCTAACAAGATGAAATGCTTGAGCTTCTCCAGACCCAAATTTCCATAGACAAAGCCTCATATCATATCCTTGTAAAATATAGGTCACCATCTGTGACCCAAGAAACCCATAACTCACACTTGGATTTACTGGAGGCTCTCATCATTCAACCCAATACCATATTCATGGGTGACGTCAACTACCCTACATCAAACTGGAATTATTACATGACCATAAACTTATAATACCAGCAATTTCTGGATTTTGTTACCATAAACACCTTGTAACAGACAGACCATAATCTCACTAGGGGTGCAAACATAGTCATCCTCATGCTTACAAATATGTGACACTGTACAACTCTAGTGTAGTGTCCTCTCTAGTAAAATCAGATCACAAAGCTGTCTCCTTCATAATAAAAATAAATTCTGTGACCCCAGCTAACTCTTTAGCATTTAGGAATTGTTCTAAGGCAATCTTTCTCCTAAGTAATAAACAAGTCTCCCAAAACCTATGAACACAGCTGCTTTGCAACTTGTTCATCGAAACCCTGTACAAACATGTCAATAAATGCATAGCGACAACTGTACTCACAAAAAATAAGCCCAAAACTAACTAAAAAACAAACCACCCTAGTGAAATCCAAACACCAAGAGATGGTATAACAAAAGATAAAAAGTCATGCACAAAATTAGGATGAGCTATGCACAGCATGATAAAACATGCTCGTCAATCTAAGCAAACAACTAAGATGGCAAATTAAGTCTATGAAAGGCAAATGTAAGGTAAATATAGCCTCCCAGGCAAAGTACAACCACAATGTTTTCTTTAGCTATTTCTGAAACCTCAAAGACAGCATGCAGCAGTGTGCAGAACAGAGTATAAATGGAGCCACCTACATGGAGCTAGAAGATATGGTAAATTTCCTGATCAACAAATTCAACTCCAGTTCTATCTCACTCTCTCCCCTTGCTGCCCTCTAGGAAAGGTCATCAAACAAAACTCCCTCAACTATCCCTAGGGAGCAGGTCTTAGATGCACTATCTAAGGCCAAAATCCCAACATCAGTGCGCCTTGATAATATCCCAACATGCCTCCAAAATAGCATAAAACTTGACTTACAAGTATTATTCTGTCACTCTTTAGTCATAGCTTCATGACAGGCCTTGTGTCATGGAAATGGAGAACGGCATCAGTCATTAATCTGTACAAGGGCAAGCCATCCACGGAACCCAGGAACTAAAGACCTATAACTACGACTAGTCTCATATGCAAAGTCATGGAAATGATTATCATGAAAATGATTAATAAGGACATGTAAAACCTTGAAATACTGAATCCAAACCAGTTAGGTTTCATCAAGGGCAGATCATGCCTACTCAACCTTTGAGAAGATCATCAAGGCAATGGATAAGGGTAACACATCGAATACTGCTTTCATTGACCTAGCTAAGGAATTTTATACCAAACTCCACTAGGGCATTGCAAACAAACTCAGGGATGTAGACAAAAAAAAAAACTATGTTATATGAAGGACAACCAGCTGGCACTCAGATAGGACCTAGGAAGTTTAGATAGAGGAGGCCACCGCCGCAAAGACGTTGGTCACTAGTGGAGTCCTTCATGGCCGTGTTTTTTTCATATCTACCTCTCAGAAGTAAAGGCCAATGTTAAGGAGCTCTCGCTGACCAAGTTTGCAGATGATTGCAAACTAGAAACAAAGAATCTCCCAAGATGCTAACATTCTACAAGAAGGACTAACACAAACAAATTACAGTTACCAAATCTATGACTTAAAACTCAATGCCAAGAAATGCATAATAGTACCCTTTGTGAAGTCAGTCACGTGATAAATTAGCTCATCAATAACACACCCCTAAGAGTAATACCAGTAGTCAGGGATTTGGATATGTATGTAGATAGTATCCTGGAATTTGACCAACATTTGTTCAATGTTGTAATAAAATCATTCTATGTTGCTCAGCTTATAAGTAAGGTCTTGACATTTAGGTCCAAAAAAGTCATTGTTCCACTGTAGTTGCCCATCACAAAGTATAATGCCTCCTTTGATATGTACCTGACTAGGCACATGCAATAACTGAAATGTCCACAGAGTTTTCTCACAAAAAGAATACAGGATGTAAACAGCATATCCTATGCAGATTGCCTTAAAACCATATCTTTATATGCTGTTTCCTATAGACTGTTGATAGGCCATCTATGCCTGGCACATAAGACATCCTTGGATTTCAGTCTGATGGACATTTTGCATATCTGCAAAATGAATAGCATCAGAATTGCTAAATCTGGGGATTTAAACTTCAATTGCAAAATAAATAGGCCATGTTGGAGGGACAGGTATGTGTCACAGAAAATTATTTTTGTGTACAGACTTTAAATCCATGTGAAGCAGAGCACTTCCTTAACCCTATTCAACAGAAGCCAGGACCAGTAAATGAGAAATCGGAAGTGCACTGTTGGTCTAGCACCTATGTCTGTAATGTACACAGGCAGCCTGTAAATATTACCCTATCTTATGTATACTCCTTAAATCTCTAAGGCACATAAATCTGTGGGATACATTTAGGCTGCTTGGCTAAGCTTATAAAGGCCCCAGTAGTCATTAGCCTGCTGGTATTCCCCTATGAACTTACATAATTATGAAATGGCTCCTAAAGGAACTCATCATGGTGTGTAGAGAAAGGCTTATCTCAGATGACTGGAGAATAAGCATTGCATTTTCAATGTACAAGAATAAAGGGAATATTCACAACTGTAGACAGTACAGAGGTGTCAAACTCTTCTCACAGTGCATGAACGTGCTGGAGAGACTGTTTGATAAATGAATAAGCAAAGTAGTAGAAGATGGAAGATCAGCAGTATTACTTAAGTTCAAGATACAACAAAACCAGCTTAATGTTTTCAATGAGACAGATTGTAGAGAAGCAACAAGAGGTGAGGAAGGAGTCCAAATGGACATCCCTCCACTTGAAAAAAGCATTTGAGAAAGTCTCAAGAAGGCTTGTTTAGGTAGTCACATGATGCTTCAAAGCCCAAAATACATTGGTAGTATTATGACTGTACAAGAATCCAATGACAGATGTACTCAGTGTGTTCAGAATTACATAAGGGTCCCCAGTGGAGATTGGTGAACATCACGGTTTACCTCTGAGCACACTGCTGTTCATATTGATGATGGACCACAGTAGTAGGTCATGGGGACTCATCAACAAATCTGCTGTATGCAGATATGACATTACAAGAAGACACTGAACAAGATCATCTGTAAAGGATAGGGAATGAACTGTAAAACCAAAGATATATGGGATGAAACTAAGTATAGAGAAAGCAGTTGTCACAGTGGCAAATATACTGAACATTGAGACAGAATGGAATATAGTGAAACAGGTTACCAGCTTTAATTATCTGGCAAGTGTGAATATAAACATCAAGGCTAGAATCAGAGGGTTTGCAGCCAACTACCTCAAAGTGTCTGGAGCAGTGTGTATAATGGACAAATGCTGAAGAAGCTGCACAATAAAGTGTACAAAACGATGGTATGATCTGCACTTCTGCATGGCAAAGAATTCTTGACAGTAAATGCAGAGCAGCTGAGGAAGCTGGAAGTACAGAGATGAAGAGCCTGAGATGGTTGGTCGGTTGCATATTATGAGACAAATAAAGAAATGAGGAGACTTTAGAGCAGAAGAATATATCGCAGAGAAGGTCAATAAGAATAGATAATGGTGCTTCAATCACATATGCAGAAAAGCAGAAGATGATTTGGGACACTTAGAAGGTAAGAGGAAATGAGGCTGCCCAGCAAAGAGGTGGATGAATTGTGTGAGAGAAGACCTGCAACAGACAGATGTGAATGTCAAAGAAAGAAGGAGAGTGGCACTGAATCAAGACAATAGGAGCAGGTGACATGACACTCTGACCCTGTAACAGGATGACGCTGCTGCTGCTGATGATGATGATAACGATGATGATTAATCCTTTAGTTAGTTCAGTCTGTGGTCCAGCTTGCCATTTTTATCTAAAATCAGAATGGCAAATGTGTTTGTAACTATATTTGTAGCTTAGTGAAAAGAATAAATGGATTTCTTAAAATCCTAGCATGCTAAATCCACTGATCCCTGCAAATAGCCTGTTCTAGCTCTGTGGTCCCCATGTTATAAAATCTACTTAATGGGAAAAATTAATTTCATTATGATCTCTTGCCATCTAAAATCATGTATTTTTATTGGTTCAAGAAATTTAACTTTTTTGTTTCCAACAGCAGTCCCATTCCCTCTCAGCAATTTCACTGAGGTTACAGCTTTTTCCTTTTCCTTTTCAGGAGTAGGAAATCTTATGGCAGCATATTCGTTACTAAATAAGGAACAGCAGTTTTAAGTAATCATTGCAAATCAAAATACCGGTGGTGGTTTCTTTTAGATTATATGAGTTGCTGGCATGTGTTTGATGTTACTTTGATTCATTTTCCTTTATCATTCTTTCCTGAAAAGTAATATGAATTAGATAATTAAACATTGTTTTAATGCACTGATTTTCATCTGACAAGGTGTTTTTAATAAGTAATAAAAGTGCTTGCTCATGTTATGCTATATTTTCTTTTTCTTAAGAAAAGTGCCGCTATCACTCCAAGGAATGTTGACAGTTGTGCCACTTTGTACTGTTGTTCTTTTACTTCTTGGCTTAGTTGTACTGGCTATTTATTTTTTTAATTCAAATACAGTTTTCTTTGCCACTGCATACAAACTAAATATTGCCAATGCTTTGAAAGCCATCATTCAGCAAAAACATGTGTTTATTTCTTCTTTACGCCTTATGCTTTTTCTAATGAATGGCACCTAGAAATAATTGTAAAAGTCATACTCCAGAAATAACCCAGACATTTAGTAATTGTGCAGCGGAGGTTAGCCTCATTCTGTCTCTTCGTGTAGTTTTCTTAGTAATTGTAGCAGTTGTGATCAGCTTTTCAAATTCTAAAAGCAAACTGAGGGAAGCAAGAAACAACTCTAAGTATTGCTCATTAGTCTTTTTATAAGGTTATTTGCTCAGTTATAAACCATAACAGAAAAATAATATAATGTATAAATTAATAATTAACTGGTTCCAAGAAGAAACAAAAATGGAAAACAAAGACGTGTTTCTAAACATTAGGTTTTAAGATATGTTAACAATGCCAAGTGGTAGAATCACAGAGCTGTAAGATGATGCTAAGGGGCATTAAGCCAAAAACTGAAATTGTCACCACATCATTTAAAAGTACCATTTGTTGCTTTGAGGTAGAGGGTAATAAAGCATGAATCAGACAGCATCAAGCCGAACAAAAAGCACTTTGTCCCCTTTGCCTTTTACACTAGCATCATGAAGGTAGTACAGTAGTATCCTGAGAAATGAATGCAACACTTGATACTCTGTTTACATTCTTTAACATTATGAACCTGAAAATTTTCAGAAAAAAACACCAACAAGAAATTTGCTGACATCACTTTCCAAGGGATACTGTGCTGACATCATTTTCTAAGGGATGTTGTGACAGGCAGAGTTACTACAATAAATCACTTCATTCTAACCCTTGAGGTTCTTGTAGCAATTTATTGCATGGACATTATAGGTTACTGTAGGTGTACATAGTAAAAAAGAAATGTCATACAGAAACATTCACACTGACTCTTCTTTTGATGTAGATACATTAAGTAGTGTTTAGATCAGCTCCATGTTAATATTTGGCACTCAGAATGTCGAGTGCTGAAAATCCGTAACTAAAAGATCAAAAGGACAGGAGAAGAGCGAATCTCAAAAATCACTCTTCTCCTTAAAATGTCTTTTTGCAGGGGGGATCAAGACATCCTGCACCCCACCCTTTGAAGGACAATCCGACCACACCCCTGAACTTATATATACCAACTCAGAGATCGCCATACCTCAGAGAAAACAGAATATTCTGAGAGATGGCTTCTTGGGTTTAGTATATGTAAGTCTGCTCTTTTGGCCATTCAGTCTAGGTATTTCAGGAACCACTCTAGCAACATTTTAAATGGTTACCAGTCAGGCATAGTGTAAATGGGACATTCTGGAGTAGAATCAAAACTTCAGTAGTTGAGAGAATATGTTTCCTTCAGGTGTACTTAATTTATCTTATCTTAATTAATTTGCTAATTGTAACCAGATGAATATGTTTATTTTAGTAGAACCTTTTTGCCTATAAAAAGGACTAATGTTATAAACATAGCATACAGACAGGACCTTGCTTACAGAGCTATCCCACACTAATATGACTGCTGTACTGTAAAATGAAGATACATTTTTACATGCAGTTCAGACAGAACTTTGAACTATTTATGGTACTACATAGCAGAACACAGAATAAATAAAAGCCCTACAAAAATCCAGAGCTCTGTAATACACCAAAGCCATGAGCTGAAAATGAAGTGTAATGCAGTCAAAGAAATGCTATTGCTGGAGAAATTCCTTTAGATGCACAGCTGGTGCTCCCATTGATGGTATATTGTTACAATGCAAGCTTGAACCCTCATTCCCAGGAACATATATAGACACACACACACACACAACCACACACACACACACACACACACACACACACACACACACACACACACACGCGCGCGCAC
The DNA here is from genome assembly GCF_019279795.1 of Protopterus annectens. NCBI lineage: Eukaryota > Metazoa > Chordata > Ceratodontiformes > Protopteridae > Protopterus > Protopterus annectens. The sequence goes on along the minus strand of NC_056725.1, from coordinate 1,977,116,517 downwards.
ACACACACGCATACACACACAAGCACACACATATATATTAAGGTAGTCATTCTGCAGACAGTATGTTGCAGTCATTGACATAATGCTAGCCCCACAACTGTACATCTGCTGCTATGTACTGCATTAATATCAGTTATGTAATGCTGGTGATCCTAACATGACAAAACTCCCTAAGGTATAATAGAAATCATGAAGTGCAGTGCCCATATTAGACTTTGCTGAGCTCTTAGCATGCAGAATTTGCATACACCATGTCATAGACCCATACTTTTCATAAGTGTGATATGCAGACCTTTATATGAGTCTAGCTTCATTTCAAACTTTCATTAATACCTGCGCCTAATTTATGTATCCATATGTTAGACAGTAGTAATGAGCATAGTGTTGTAGGGATATAGGATTTGCATTGCATTTTGCTGAGCATCTCACAGACTTCTTTTAAACCCCCACCCTGACACTGCTTATATGACATAGCTGTTGGATGTAAAGTGATGTTTTACTGTGCAGCCCCATAATTGTTTCTTAAACTGCTTAAGTCCTTAAAGTGTGTTTCCATGTTGTGTGTTTCCATTTTTATCTTGTTTGCATGCCTCTTATTTTATTTATTTGTGTTTGTTGACCAGGATAGAGGACTTATCCATTACAGTAGCACTTCAAACAATTTTTGGTGATCACAGTTGAAAAACTGAATATTTTAATTACATAATGTAGTGAAGATAATACAATAATCAGTACAGAATTTAATAATGACATTTTGAAACTGAATAGTAGTTGATATTGAGAATACAGTAATTATCTAATGAAGTAAGGGAAGTATAGAAGAAAAAAAAATAATACTTTCAAATTACATTTCCAGAATTGATAGTATCCATTTCAAGTATGGTATTAAAAAAGGTGTTTTCTGCAGAACACTTTGAGATGCCCTGTTTTTCCTAAGGGAAAAAGGTGAACTGTAGCATTATCCTGTGGAGTGAAAAAAAGTTGGCCCCATATGTCACCTTTACCTGACTTGCATTTTTCACATTTCAGATTGGGTGGGACTTTTAAAGTGCACCAAGGGATACAGTAAGCTCTGTGTAGGCTCTGTGCAAAACCTACATAGAGTTTACACGTGTGCGCAGTGGTGCACTGTGAGCAACAGTGTGCACCACCATCCAATGCATATTTATTCCACCCACCATATGTAAGCAAGGTTTCATGACCAGCAACAGTGTTGCTTGCCAAAAAACCAAGTAAGCAAACATGAATAGCAATTCTGTTTAAAGTGGAGCACCTAGGGTTCATGTTTTTGCATGGAATGTCACAGTGATCACCAGGGCTTCACAGATAGCTCTCAATCTGTTAGTTCAACATATCTGCACAAAGGGTAACATAATGCACGGAAATTAACCTAAAATTGGGATATATGTGACATAGATGTCGCATAGAAATTTGGTAGAATGAAACTCAAGTATACCTTCCAACCTCTTAAAGTAAAAAATCTGGACAAAGCCATCAATAAGGGGGGGGGGGGCAAACATAGGGAAGGACTTTAATATTGCCCTTACACATGTATTAAGTTGCTAGAATAATAGGTTTTACGATAGCATGAATTTTCTGAAGAGTATGAAGTTTGAAACTCAAATGTATGTCATTATTTTCTGACTTCAGTCTGCAATGACATGCCAATGATTTGCCAGAAAACCAAAATTTTATGAGGAAAAGATAAAAAATATGAGACAGAAACTGGACATTCTGCAAAAAATCAAGACAGTTGAGAGGTATGAACTGAGATGTATGTAATATTGAGTCACATCAGTCCTGAGATCATCCCAGTGATATTGCAGAAAGCCACAAATTTGATAAGGAACACATCTGGTCAACCTGGGAATATCTGGACAGTTGAGAGGTATGAATGCAAAGTATATGGCCCAAACACAGTATAGGACACCGTATCTACAGTGCAGAGTGTTTTGATATCCCATTCCTAGCATTCTGTAATAAAGCTGTGCAAATGATCTGCAATGGTACATGGACTGCCATGTAAAATGAACACTCAGGGGAAGTGTGTGTATTGAATTGGGACACACAGATTAATTGTAGGACTAAACACAGGGAAAGAGGACAGGTGAAACAACCTAATGTACAGTACATTATTATAAATATATGGTACAGTAGGGACTGTCACACAAGGTGAGATAACAATGGGGAGAATGTCTGTGTGAGATAAGCATCCTGACATGAATAATGCAGAGGACTTTTATCAGTGATCTGACATACAATTGGGGTAGAATGCGTATTGTGAAGCAGTGCAAACTGATATGCCTGAATATGAGTGTAATCTCAGCAGAGGTCTCCAGCAAGTGGGGCACAAATAAAGGCTCATGGAAAACATTAAAAGAACCAACAACAATCATGGACAATATTAGAATAATACCAGGAGTAATCTCATGCCTCTCACATAACATATGTGATTTAGAGTGATAAGAGATGAGTCTGCACACACACACTTCAACAACTATACTGATACAGCTACACTCTATGAGGGTAACCACACACACTGTCCTGGCACTGTAACATCTGTTGGAGGTGATAGGATGGACTCTGCTCTACCTGTACATGACATGAGCAATACAGGCTAGATGAATGGTATGTATGGCATATCTATCAATCAATCTATCTATCTATCTATCTATCTATCTATCTATCTATCTATCTATCTATCTATCTATCTATCTATACATGGCACAATCCACACTGTCACAAAGTGACCTATTCATGTCATTAATGTTGTCAAATACCTATGTATGTCATTTGTGCATCAGAACAGGTAGCACACATGCATCTGGTTTAACTACTTGATTGGTGTTCCACACCATCAGGCAGTCATGTATATTCCACAAAAAGAATACCTAGGTATGTCCAATAAGCTGTGTGACACCTCACTGTGACAAAGATGGTACACTTCAGTTACACATCACTGGAAGATATGTAGGGAGATACATGAAGAAGTGTGCATTGTACTCAGTTATTGATGTGATGAAATCTGTGAACAATGAAAGTATTATGGCCTCTGATGTGGATGTCCTTCACATACACAGTACTTGTGTTACATTCAAGGGAGTAGTCAGCACTGTGACCACATGCTGGTGGATGTTCGATTTACCATGTACCCCAGGACATGGATCACATACATATTGGTCTGTTTATAGGGTGTGATGTCCACATTATATTTGGGTTGTGTGCTTGTTTTCCTGACTTAATAAATGCCCCATGTTTTCTTGTCATTGCAGGTGCTATCATAGCTGTGGCAGCAATCTTTGGTATCTGTTGATAGTGTCTGTATTATACTAATATCACAGTTGGAGTCAATGATTTTCCACAATCTGTAGGCCTTCAGGAAGCTGTGATGTCCATCACTTAAATAATGGAAAGGAAAGGGCCTAGCAGACAGCCTTGATGTACAGACCTGATCACTGGACCTGAAATATAGGTCACTTCATAAATTTCAACAAAGTGAGTTGCCATGTATATGTTGCACTGGTCTACTCACTTGGTGATATAGCTGTTTATGGCCACATATGACACTGTGGAATGAATGCCTCAGTTTGCATTCGTGTCAAAGGCCTTGACCTGGTCAAGTTCCACAAGAGGATACTGCTGTCATCATGGATGCCCTCAATAACCTCTTTAAGGACATCTATCAGATGTAACAGACATGATTTAGCATTAACAACTCATGCAGATCTGTTGTACACAGTTGGAGTATTACTAGTGTCCATTTAGAAGGGATCCTTGATGACATGTTGGTCTACCTCACAGCTGAGGAATGTAAGGATGTCTCTATACATACATGCGTCAGCTGCTGTCCACTGAACTTAGATGGTTGCATGTTGATGTACACCCTTCTACAGTAACACAGTCCATGTGGATGGTGTGCTAAAGTGTGCCTTCAACCATATCAGGAAAGTCTATGTCCTGAGTCACACCATAGGTGATCTGTGATGCTGTCACAGCCCAATGATTCCATGTGATAGGTCTGGATGAAGGTGTGCATACTGACTATAGTGATCCTTTCTAAGGTTTTGACACAATCCTCCATGCAGGTATCACTGAGAAACCCTCCCAACTGGGGACTAATCCCTACACCACTACATGGGTAACCAATTGGCTCGCTAACAGAACACATACTGTGAAAGTTGGTGAATCAACCTGTACCAGTACAGCTGTCACCATTGGCAAGCCCCAGGAATCTGTGCCTGACCCTTTACTGTTTGGACTCTATTTCTCAACAGTTCACACTAAAGAACATGGTCTTTGGCTCACCAAGTTTGCTGATTCTTGCATATTTGAGTGCAGTCATTGAGACCACCAATGATAATAACATTGTACAGGAGGACGTAACACAGATAAATGATTGGTAACAAAGGCTCACAATCTACATATAAATGTAGACATGGGTCTTTTTATGTTGCCCATCTGAAAAGTGGAATTCCATGTTAATCACAGTATTGACAACAGTCCTGCTGTGCTGAAACCCAGTAATGCAAGCACTGGGAACACATGTAGATAGCAATCTGAACTTCGACCAGCAAGTGTCCACACTGGTAGTGAAAGCCTATCTTGTGCACATCATAAGTCACTCCATCATATTCAGATCTTAGGACTGCATGACTGCACTGTACTCAAACCTTATCAGAATACTAACAGGGTATAATGCTCTCTTTTGCATGTACCTCACTAGTCACTTACAATTTCAATGGCTTGAAATTGTCCATAAATAGACTTAAAAGTAAAAGTAAAAGAAAAAGTCATGGACATTCAGAATTGCCATTTAGCTGAAACACCTGATATCCTTAAAGGGTAATTTGCATATATCCCATGTTGCCTCTGATAGAAGAAGTTTAAGGTATCTCACAGTTGAAAGTCTAGCACTGCTAGATTTTTCTTTTTGTGCTTTGCAACCAATTTAAGTCTACCTCCTAACAAATACACACTACTACAGATTGCTGAAAGTAATACTTGAAATGTGCATATATTGCCCATATGCGTGTTCCAATTATACAGTTTACAGTTGGGCATGTGTGCCACTCATGTAGAGGTTTTAATTTAATGTAAATATTATTGAGGAAATAACAGTATGGTATAGTTATAAATTGTGGTATTTGAACCCACATCTTCTGATTAAAGTCTAATATTGGACTCTTATAATTGGTTTGTGCTACAGACTAATGCATGAATACTTGCTTTTACAATTGGGATGTGCATGCTCAATTTGATACAACTCTATAAAATACCAAAAAAGTTATCTTTAACTTTTAATGCTACAATAACAGTTATCTTCTGCTGTATACATACCAATTTCTTCCCTCAGTCTCTCCAATCTATCCATGTGGGTCCAGACATTGAACTCCCGATCACTGGCAGGTGGAGAAAAAAAATAAACAGAACAGAAGAGTATTATGCATACCAGTCTTGCCTATATTCAGCTTTCTAAGTCTTACAAGTACTCTTTGTAGTTGATACTTACACAGGTGTGGGATGTCCTCAGTCCTAAATTCCTCAATCCATTGGAAAACAGTATCCCTATTCCTCCTCTGTAGGTCCTTAAAATGATGCCAACATTGCTTTTCAGTGTGCAGGATACAAGTGGGCACTGGATACAGCCTAGGCTAAACTATTCCAAGCTTCAGACTTCTACTGGGAGCTAGAATAGTCTCTCTGCAAAAGCCTGTGGCTGTGGTGCTTTACTAAGATTCCAATAAATATCCTGGACTCCTGAACACCCCAACTCTGTGCCCTAAACCTGGCACCTTCCCCATTAAGGCAGCCATGTCTACCAGCAGATCTAGAGCAATGGAGACTGATTGCTTTCCCACCAGTTCCACTTATCACGTTTCCAGAGTGTGCACACATGAGCAAAGTGTTTGCGTGATATTAAGTGGAGAGCAGCAGTGCCAAGCAGTGATGAATGAAATAACTGCAATTGGAAGATTGATCTGATAACACAATAAAAATATCTCAGCCCTCATACATATAATTAAGATCAGTTCAATTATCAAAAGTATTATAACTGAGAGTGAATATAATGAGAAGTGGAACAGCAGTAAAAGTGTATGAAATATCCTGTATTAGATCCCAAGACCATGTATATGGCAGTTCTCCACTTACACTTGTTGCCACAAGAAAGTTGAAATAATAGTTGTTCATGTTTCAGTTCATTGCTATAAACTGCCATGTCATAACAGTAAAAAAAACAGTTGTACACCTTGTACTAGAACCCAGGATCATTTGTACTCCAGACCTGCACTCATACCTGCTGCCACAGGACCAGCTTCATTACATTTAATAATCATTCTTAAGGTCTCTCTGTTAACTGCTGTGCAATGCTGCTTAGCAGGTTTGAGTGGTGGCCAACAGCATTAATTGAATGTATTTGGTTTCTATTTTTGACTGTCTGGGTCCTGTCTGCTTCCAGGGTGGTCCAGTTTTCCAGTTTGCACACTGCTGTACTTTGCATAAATGAGATAAGCACATCCAAACCTGCCATTCATTTCCACAATTTGTGTGATTGTGCTATGCACTGCATCATGCAAACACTGTCCAAAAAAAAAAAAAAAAAAACAAGAAACCCGGACAAAAAAGGAAAAAAAGAGGCAAGTAGCTGAAATGAGGTAAACTCAATCTGTGACATACACACCAGAAAATAATAGTTTACATGAGATATGTCTACATAGATCTGGATTTGAACTCTCACTACAATGAACCTTCAGAATACAGGATGGGTGCCTTATCCCTTTTTGTCATACAAACAGCTTTACAACAAGGAACTGAAATCATTCTGCACAAAACCAACTGCTACATCATGTACACTTATATGAAACCATACAACTGTTATTAATACGTTTATTATTTTTAGATGTAGTGCACTTAGTGATCACATAATCTGTTATGCTTATTACTTGCAAATAAACAGCTCTGTCTTAGCTCTCTGTGTTTGTTGGTCATTCTTGAGTTTTCTGACCAGTAATCTGAGACAAGCAGTCTATAAGCCATTCTATATCATTAGCCTTAAAATGTGTGAGGACATTAGCTAGATATAATAACATATGCAGTTGCCAACAAATGAAGGGCAGGTTGGATGTTATGGAACACAACCTGTGAATTGTATGCTGCTTACTTACATTTCCAGCCTTGCATCTAACACTTTGTAGTTCTAACCTGGCACACCCACTGGATGTAAGGCAACCTGCATTGCTGTTGTGTTTTCCTTCTCCCACGTAGTAATCATTCACAATTGCAATCCATTTAAAAAAAACATTGAGGACGTGCCTGCACTATGTTTACATCTCCTACACGGATCCAAGTATTTGAGATTCAGCAAATCTAATCAGTTCACACCTCATTTGCATTTTCACTATACTAACAGCCCTTAATCTACACCATTATAAAAGGCAATCATGTAGCTAAGCAAAGTGATGGTGAAGAGACTTATTAAATACAAATACACCTCAAGAGCTAAAACTACTCCAAGTCAGACTAACTGTTGGTAAAACCCACTTCCATATCATTGCTAGCAATAGGTCCCCCACCAAGAGCCATGAGAATCACTCTGCGTACCTGGACCTACTTGAGTCATTCACTATGCAGCCAAACACCTTTGTCATGGGCAATGACATTGATTGGGATTCATATATGAGCACAGACATGCTCACCCGAAGGTTCATGGATTTTGTTAATACAAATGCTCTGGAACAGATAGTCTGCACCCCCACAAAGAGGCTCAAATGTCCTAGACTTAGTACTCACCAACATAGGGGTCTCTGCACTACCCCCTGTGTGTTGCCCTCTCTGGTAAAGTCTGATCATAAATCAGCCTTGTTTAAAGTAATGATCATACCTGACACCCCCTCAAGAGCAACAAAGGTGAAAAGTTTCTCCAAAGCAAACTACAGCTTTCTAAGTGATGGCATAAATAGTTTCAAACCCCCCCGCTACCAATTTCAGCAATGACTCCTATACAGAAGTGTACACAAATGCCATGTTTAAACACCTATACAAATGTACAGACTCAGCTGTATCTGAATGGACCAAAACAAGGTCCTCACAAAAAAAAAATAAATAAATAAATAAGCAAGCCGCCCTGATGGACATCAAGCATAAATAGATTATACAACAGGAGGAATAAACTAATGTCCAAGAACAGCAGGTAACTGACTGTGCAGAGGAAGGACATGCTTTACAGCTTAAACAAGCAAATTAGATATCGTGTAAAGTCCTGTAAAGCCAATTATGAAGCTAAACTAGCATCCCTAGTTAAGGATAATTGCACGGCATGCTTTAGCTACATCAAAAATGGAGAAGGCCCTGCTTTGTACAAGACTAGTAGTAGATGGTACAACTCATACTGACACTGAGGACATTGCCAACCTGCTAGCAGACAGGCTTGGTGCAAACTTCACCCCACTGTCCCCACCAGACATACCCCAAAGCATACCTGTCACCAGTCCTCTACCAAGTATCTCCAAAGACTAGGTCATAACTGCACTCTCCGTGGCCAATAATACAGCCTCTATAGACTGGATAACATCCCAGGCTGCCTACAAAATGGTCTAAAGCAGAACCTAACAGAACCACTTGGCACTCTCTTCAACCACAGTCTAAGTACTGGCTTTGTCCCAGCAGAGTGGAAAACAGCAACAGTAATTCCCTTGCACAAAGGCAGTCAGTCAACCAACCCTGGGTGCTATAGACTCATAAGCCTAACCAGCCTTATCTGCAAGGCCATCTAGGGAATCATCATGGACCTTATCAACAAAGACATAGGCAACCTTCAAACTCTTAACCTGACCCAATTTAGCTTCATTAAGAGGAGATAATGCTTATTAATCCTGGAGGACTTCTTTGAGAATGTCTTCAAATCCCTGGATGAAGGCAAAATAGTCCATACAGGCTATCTTGACTTAGCCCAGACTTTTGACACAATTCCCCACTCAAGCATTATTGAGGAACTTGCCCATCTATGAATTAACCCTTGTGTCACTAGATTGGTAGCCAACTGGCTCACCAACAGAATGCATACAGTCAAAGTTGGGGATACTACCTATACCAGCAGACCAGTTACCAGTGGTGTACCACAAGGATCTGTGTTGGGCCCCCTAATGTTTGGAATCTATTTTTCAGAAGTCTAAGTGAAAATAGATGGCCTATGGCTTACCAAGTTTGCAGATGACTGCAAATTAGGGGCAATTATTGAGTCCCCCAACAATGTTGACATAATAAAAAAAGGGCTTACACAGACGAATGATTGATGCCAAAGCCATAGACTTAAACTAAACAAAAATGTGTTATCATCCCTTTCAGTAAAGGGGAAGCCCCTGAAAATTACAATACTAACAGCACCCCCCTTTGCTCAAACCCTGTGGTGAGAGATTTGGGAGCACAGGTTGATAGCAACCTTAACTTTGCTCACCATCTGTCCACAGTGGTAAGGAAAGCCTTCTGCATTGCACATCTCATAAGTAAGGGCATCACATCCAGAGCTAAGGATGTTATAACTTCCCTGTATTCATCCCTCATCAGACCACTAATAGGGTACAATGGTCCCTTCTGTATGTACCTCACCAGACACCTGCAGCAGCTGAAGAGACCTCAGGGTTTTTTCACCAATAAAATTCAGGGTCTTCAACACATGACCCACATGGACAGACTGAAGGCCCTGACACTGTACTCTGTATCTTATAGATTGCTGAGAGATGACTTGTACCTGGCCTACAGAGCAGTCTCGGACTCTGCCCTAATGGAAATGTTGCACAACTACAATTCAAATGGGACAAAATGTACTTGCTCTCGGGATCTTAACCTTGCCTATGACCTTAACAGGACATGCTGGAGAGAAAGATATGCCACCCAGAGATTTCTACTCCTTTGGAACAAACTCACAATTCACATAAAACAGAGCTCCTCAATGATGCTACAGTGCTTTCTGTAATAGTGGCACCACAGTTAGATTATTAGCATTTATTGGACATCTGGATGGGAGATCATAAGTTTATCCCGGGGTGTCACCCATATCCCTCTTGAATAAGGGCAGTCGGTGATTATCATAGACTCATGCTGCAAATATAGACCATACAACCTGGTCAATATGGGAACAAGGGTGTAAAATGGCTAGGTTTATAAAGGCCCTAGGGCCAATAGCCTAGTAACCTCTTATGGACCTATGAACCTATGTGAAGAAGACTGAGCATATGCTATTTCTTCAGGATGTATCTGCACAGAGGATTACTGCACTTCAGAAGTTATGCTTGCATTTTGTCAGCTACATACTGCATATGCTGGAATGTACTTAAGAAAAATCTGAAGCAAAGGCTGTTACACCGTTATCTGTATGTATTACTTAGAAGTGTACTGATGCCATGGGCATGTTTGTCAAGGCATTTCACAGATAACATGATTGCCAATACCTTAAAATGGAATGCTCTGTGATAAATATGTACAAATGTTTCAGGGAGATCTCCTTTGATATCACTTTTAGCATTTCAAAGATGGTTTGTTAGCAAAATGTGTCATTTTCTGGGGGTGGAGCAAAGCTGAGTTACTGTTATAGCACACACAAGAATATGTTGCTATTGTTACTCTCCTTTTTTTGCATCCAGCCTTAACCTGGTATGTGACATTAATGGAAACTGCTGGAGAGACAGGTTTGTGCCACATAGTTTACCGCACCTGTGGAACAGATTCCCAGTTCATGGCAAGCAGAGCATTTCTATGGCCTTCTTCAAGCAGAATCTGGACAATTTGATGGGTAACCATAAATTCACCCTGTGAGTTCCACATATGTCTTTCTTGGACTTGGGAAATAGGTGCTGATCATGGAAACAAGGGCAGAACTTGGCTCGGCTTGTAAGGGCCCTAGGGCCATTAGCCTAGCAACTTCCTGGGATCCTATGATCCTGTGGTTGTATTTCATATCTCTAGACTGTTTTATATTTCTCCAGTGGGTAATACTGAGATGCTATCTTTACTGTTTAATCTGGGAACAGTTACTTCCTAGTTATGTGTTACTTATGTGTATTATCCTTCTGTTGCCTTTTAGGACAACTAGGAGTATCCTATCCAGGCATGTCAATCCTCAGAGACCCCCCTTCACCAATGCCTTTAGACAACATGGTGCCTTCTTGCTTGAAAGAGAACAGGGAGATATGGCACACGGAATGCAAATTTGGTGCCAGATTGAAGATGGTGTGAATGCTGTGAGTGACCTCTGCAGGGCATATGAGCAGGTATGCCACAGGGCCACTGACATGATCAGATCTGCACAGAATAGAGCAGCTGCAGTTGGCTGTGACCAGATGATTACCAGGGGATAGCCTGCTATGGAGACACCACTAACACCAAATGAAAAACTTCTGGCCGCTGTCAGAAATCCAGACAGCTCACAGGAGAGTGCAGAACAGCATTTACTGGACGTCAGTGCCACAGTGTCAGGGACTGCAATGTCCCAGGAGAAGCCTCCATGTAGGCTGTGTTATCTCAACAGTTGAATACTGTTATATAGTAAAACAATTAATATCAATACGTTGCTTCTGTTTCGCATTTTTTTTTTTTCGGGTGGGGTTTGAAGTTTGCTACAGTTAACATCACATTCTGATTGATTAGATTAGGTTGGAGTTGTCAGCCAAGTTCTTGTTGAAAGTATAGTTAATGGACATATAAAAGGGTGAAAGTATTAGTGCCTGTGTTTCTGTTAATGGTGATTATGTTGTCCTTAACTTTTGCTTAACTTCTTCCAGGACCATCTGGCTTGCAGAGGAGAATTCCATTTGCAACTGGTAAGCCAATTTTATTTCAATATTGCTGAGCAATTTAAAGACATATTTTAGTGTGTTGATGTCAGGTCTTTTGTGTGTATTGCTGTACTTTCTGTAATAGTGGCACCACTGTTAGTTTGTTAGCATATATTGGACTATAATAATATAGGTATTATTTTTTTCTGTGTTTGTTGCTTTTTATCACAGGTGATTATGACATTGGGAGTGCAGGCCCTGTGCCACCTAATGTCAGTGTATCAGCAGATTCTGATGATGATGATGGCCAAACAGAGGCATAGTTGGGGGTTGAATCTGGTACTGAGGTTGACATACAGCCATCTCCTGCAATTCCATTGGATACAGCCAGTAGGCCTATGCCTACCCATTCCTGTGAGCCCACAGATATTGGACAGGTGGAGGATGAGACAATCAATTAGGGAAGTGGGATACTATGGCTTCAGTGCCAGTTGAACCTGGCTGTAGCCAAAGTGTGGGTGAGATGCAACACAGGAGGGTTGTTAAGGGTGTTCAGAGGAGGCCTGCTGTCCCTCCTTCCCCTACTCCAGGTGTCGATTCCTGTGCCACTCAGTGTATGTTTAGAGCCATCATGGAGACACAGGCACATTCCTGTAGGTGCTCCAGACAAATGCTCAGGGTTGTAGATGTGGCACAGGCTGACATGCATAACTGCCTCCACTGTGTTGCTGATTCAGTGGATCTGATGAATGACTTGATGGAATGTGGGGTGACTGTGATGGAACAGGGGGTGTCTACTATGGAGCAAGCATTGTCTGTGATGGAACGTCTGCTGGGAGGGGAATGTTATCCTCATGGGCAAAGGTCAGCCACATCATCTGCTGTTAACCAATGTGGCCATGCCTGATCATCCTCCCATAGTGGCAGTACTTCCACTGCTCCACCAGTAGGTGAGCTGTCCACACCCAGATGTGGCAGGCCATGGCATTATGGTCCTGGGTGTCCCTGTGAAGGGACGTCATCCAGCAGACATTGCTCATGTTCAGGTAGCAGCAGTGCATCTGACCGTGGGTATGGATGTGCCAGTGCAACTCCTGGCAGAGCCAGTTCTAGTGGTCAGGGATGACAGCGATGAACTGCCACCTCTACCATGCACATCTCACACCTGTCCAACATACCAAGATGTAGAGCTAGCACCGAGCTTGGATGTGTTCATGCAGACACTTACACACCAGTTTCACCTGGGGAACCCCTACATACACACAGACACCAGTTGCATGGTTCACCCGTGCAGCTTAAAACTCATTTTGTCTCAGTGACCATTTGTTGGTTTATCCAGATGTCTGTCTGCTTCTCTTTCTTACTCACACACACTCACCAACATTTTGTGTCAGCCTGGGCTTCCTGCCCCCACCCCATACTCACACAACACCCTGTGCAAGTGATAATAACTGTGCCATATCCCTGTGTATCTTCTGGATGTAGGGATACCTAAGCTCTGTGTCTGATGCTTGGGATGCACAGCTGACCTAGTGCTTAGTATACCTGCATTTGTGGTGTTGAACTTGTTATTGTGCCTTTGACTTATATTCACCTTGGAAAGGTAGACAGTAGATAGGATCAAAATTTCCCAACTTTATTGTGAATGATCTTGTGAGTGTTGTGAAGTCAGAAACTGCAATGCATATAATTTCTTTCTAACTTCTCTCTTTAATGATTTTCCAGTACAAACATGGTGCTAAACTGAGTGCATGTAGTGATCATCAGTACTTTTGAGAGGTAATACTGTGCGGATCTTTGATGCCTGAGGCCAACAAATTAATAATGGACACATAGGTTAAATAAGTCTCTGCTGTCACCTGTTAAGATAATTTCGTACAAATCTCCACCCTTTTACTCACTTACGGTACCAAGTAATGAAATACAAGGATATACCCCTCATTTGAATTATTATACAATATACTCCAGGTTCAAGACTTACCTTGTAAATACAGCAGTACAGTTTTAGTTCAGGGCTGACTCTGTCTGATGCAAGTACTACACAGCCAATACATGGGGAGGTAAAGGTTGTGTGAGCTGCCTGGCATCAATGTTACTATATGTATGTGTGTAGGAGGAAGATTTTAGGGCCCTAGGTGGTGAGTGAGTGTGCTATGCATTGTCTCTTAGCCAATGCAAAGGCATACTGATCATGCCTACTGTATGTCTGCCTACACCCACAGCAGCTGGTGGTTCCCCCTCATAGGTTCATAGGTTCATAGGTAGGTACTAGGCTATCTGCCCGAAGGTATTTATAAGCCTAGCCAGAATGTGTTGGCTTTCGCCACCCCCTTAGATTAGTTCCCTGTGCCTCTGTCCAGCAGGGCCACTGAATTGACCCCCGAGATAAACTTTCTGTTTTCCATCCACTTGTCAAGATTTCTTTTGAAGAGTGTTAGCAAGGTGCTCTGCCTAATGTAGATTGGGATCTTGTTCCAAAGCATGGGAAGTCTCTGGGACAGGAATCTATCCCTCCAGCATGTCCTATTTATTGTTGTGGTGAGGTTGAGATCCCTAGAGCGTGTGGCTCATGGGGATAAGGTTTTCTTTAGGTGGAGCATTTCCATTAATTCTGGGTTGGACATGGCCTTGTATGTCAGGCAGAGATCACCTCTGAGTAGGTGGTATGCAACCAAGTACAGCTGTAATGTCTTCAGTCGAGCTGCATAGGGCATCTGTTTGAGGCCAGTGATTCTCTTGGTGAGGTACTTCTGAGGTCTGTCCAGCTGCTGCAGGTGTCTTGTAAGCTACATCCCAAATGGGGCGTTGTACTCTATGATGGGTCTGATGAGTGATAAGTAGAGGGGCACAATGACCTCTTTTGATTTGGATGCGAACCCTTTTGTGATTAGGTGGGCCACATAGAAGGATTTTCTAACCACTTTGGCAATGTGATGATCAAAGGTGAGATTACTGTCTGCTTGGGTCCCCAGATCCCTAATCACGTCTTCCGTATTTAGGGGATTACCACCTATGTAGTAGTTTGTGGGTATTTTGTTTTTTCCAAAGGGGATGACTATGCACTTTTTGGCATTTAGCTTGAGGCCATGATTTTGACACCAGGTATCCGTCTCCGTGAGACCCTTTTGGAGGATGTATGTGGCAGCTGGAGAGTCAATTATAGCCCCTAGTTTGCAGTCATCTGCAAATTTGGTCAGCCATAGTCCTCCTGTGCTTGCCTGTACCTCTGAGAAGTATATGCCGAACAGGAGTGGTCCTAGGACTGAGCCCTGGGGAACTCCACTTGTAACCGATTTAGAGTCGGACCTAGCTCCCGCAACTCTCACCATGTGGGTTCTGTCCATGAGCCAGTTGGCAACCCATCTTGTGACATAGGGATTTATGTTCAGGTTGGTGAGCTTGTCTATAATACCAGAATGGGGAATGTTGTTGAAGGCCTTTGCGAGGACTAGGTAGGCTGTGTGTACCACTTTTCCCTCATCTATAGCCTTGGTAACTGTCTCAAAGAAGTCCACCAGGTTTAGGAGGCATGATCTGCACTTAACAAAGCCGAACTGGGTAGGGTGCAGTGTTTTGAGGTTCCCAATGTCTCTGTTAATGAGTTCCATGATGATGCACTCCATAGCCTTGCAGACCAAGCTAGTCAGGCTTATAGGGTGATAGTTCCCGGGGTCTGTTGTGGCTCCACCTTTGTGAAGTGGAATGACCGCTGCTGTGTGCCACTCTATGGGTACATAGCCTGTGGAGAGGCTGAGTTTGAACAGTGTGTTTAGGTGAGGGATTAGTTCATCTTTGAGCTCGTGTAGGATGCAGCCTGGGACATTGTCCGGTCCCACTGATGCTGTGTTTTTGGCTTTGGAGAGGGCTGTTTTAACCTGAGTGTCTGTGATTTTAGGAACTCTACATTTTTCTCATATGGTTATGGGCCCTCTTGGGGGTGAGAGGGGGGTGAAGTTTGCGCTGAACTTGTCTGCCAGGATATTGGCGATATCGGTCAGTTCAGGGTATTTTATGCCATTCTGCACTAACTCCAAGCAGATCTGAGCATTGCCACTTAGATTCTTGACATAGCTAAAGAATGCCTTGTGGTTATCTTTGGAGTCCTTGGCAATTTTTCTTTCAAAGCTCGCCTTGGATGATTTTGTGAGGGATCGAAGTTTCTTGCTGATACTGATCAGGGATGTCTTCCCTTCTTGGGATTTTACTCTTTTCTGTACTAGTTTCCTCCTTTTATTGTGTAGCTTGTTTATGGCAGGAGTCCACCAGACTGGTTTTCTTTTCTTGGAGGAGTGAGTCTTGGTTCTGCTTAGGATGGCATGATCCATGCATTCTTGTAGGTGCCCGTAGAATGCATTAGTGAAGGATTTTGCAGCTTGGACAGTGTTATCCTTCAGCAAGGGGGCTTTAAAACTTTCCACCTCGGTCTTAAGTAACGTGAAGTTTGCTTTTGAAAAGTTTTTCACAGTGTTTTTTTTTTTTGTCCGGGGGTGGGGGCGGGATGTGGATATCCAAAGTGATTTGTTTATGGTCAGATCTAACCAGTGAGGGGTTGACCTCCGGTGTGGAACACCGGTCGCCCATGTTGGTGATGACCAGGTCCAATATGTTGTCACCTCTGGTGGGTATGTTGACCAGTTGAACCAGAGCATTTGAGTTTATAAATTCTAGGAAATGTTGGGCAAGGGAGTTAGTACTTCAGTAGTTCTCCCAGTTAATGTTTGAGTAATTGAAATCACCCAATATTAGGGTGTTTGGTAGGACCTTTATGTTTCCCAGTGTTTCCAGAAATGTGGAATGGGGGTCCTGGGACATGGTGGGTGATCTGTAGCAAGCTACAATTTGAATTGCAGTTTTGCCCATTGTTAGTTGCACGTGGATGATCTCTGAAGCATCATGCTGTGCCACTAACCTGGAGGTGTGGGTATCCTTGATGAATATGGATATGCCCCGCCTTTTGTATTTAAGTTTGGGTTCTGTGGCCGAAATGTATGGTATGAGTTGTAGCCTGATAGTGCTGGGGTGCTCTCTGGAGCCTTAAACCAAGTTTCTGTTACTGCACATATATCGATTTTCTCCATACTGAGGAGTGCCTCCAGTGCGTGCATTTTGAGGTTCAGACTTCTGGCATTGAGTAGCATTACCCTCAGTTTTTTGTTACTTGTGCTATTTATGGCAGTGGGTCTGTCTTTTGAGCCTTGCCTAAAAAAGGCACTATGGGGGTGGCAAGAGCCTTGGCCAGTATTCGAAAGCCTAAGGGTGACAGGTGCAAGCCATCTCTAGCGAAGCAGTGTGGCTTGTTGAGCATGTCGTCCCAGGTGGACAGACACTGGATCCCCTTTGAATGACACCAGAAACTTAGCCAATTGTTGAAATTGAGAATTTTTTCTTTATACCGTGGTATCATTCTTGGTGAGGGCAGGATGCTACTCAGGGTCAGGGTCATACTGGCCTGGGCTACGTGATCAGAGAGTTCTTCCATGTCTCTTTTCATGTAGTGCAGAGAGGTACGGCTCAGGTCATTCACACCAATGTGGACAATGACAGAGTCATATTTGTACTTGTTCTGTAGTGACCTGAGTGCTTGTGTTATGTGGCGGATCCTGGCGCTGACAGGCAGCTAACAGTAATCTTCTCCTTATTCAGCTTAGTGAGTGGGACGTCAGTGTGCCTGACTATAGAGTCACCTATTACTAGTATGTTGGGTATGTTATTTTGCCTTAAGGGCTGTGATTGCATGGCACACTGGTTTTGTGAAGTATGTGTTTCATGGTTTGTGTTGGGAGGTGGAGGTTGCTTGGATGTTTGCTTTGGAGGTCTCTGTTGGTTTTGCAGATTTTTATTTAGTGCCTCCGAGTATGTTTTCATGTATTTATGTGTGTTTTTTTCCAGTGCTGCTTTAATGGGTTTATGTGAGACTGGTGGTGTGATGCAAGTATTTCCCTTCTCCTCTTGACTGTCTGATCCAGTCTTGGGTTGAGAGAGCTTAGCCTCCAGTTTGGCCGTATAATTGCATCTCTCACATGTATTAGTGTTTGGTGGTAGGAGGACGGGGTTGTCTGTGTACATGAGGCAGTTGTAACATTGCCTCAAAATGCCCAGATTCACCAGTTGGACTGGAGAGTACACCTGACACTGTCCTTTGGACATGCCTGGATAGGTACAGTGAACTGTTTTACTGGATGGCTGGTAAGGTCGAATAGAGAGCCTTGTTCTTCTGTACCATACAGGAGGGTCTAGTGTTAGGGTTTATAAGTGCTTGCTATAAGTTCTGAGGAAGTGCCAGGCTGAGAAAAAAAGTGGCTTGAGTGCTTAAGTTGAAAGTTTGTATAGTTCCAAGGGAAAAATTGAAGAGGAGACTTTGTGGAGTTGGGAATAGTTTTACCCTAGCTAACCGGTGCTGCCCGGCATGCAAAACTGGGCAAATATGGTATTTATAGCAGGGAAATGAAAGAGATAGAAATTAGCCCAAAATGGCCAATAAACTACTAATTTCTGGGCTGAAACAACTCCTCCAGGGACAGACAGGCTGCTCAAAGCTCCCCTCTCTCACAGGTGAACAGAGCACTTCCTTCTATCCAAGTAAGGTATGGGCAAACACAGATTTGTAACACAGCCCTGAATTCAGCACTGACCTGAAAACTGGACTATACTAGCTTAGAAAGGCGGGAAACAAGCATATATATATATATATATATATATATATATATATATATATATATATATATATATTTTTTTTTTTTAGAAAATAAAGCAGATACACTCAAAAAACACTTTAAATGCACAGAAAAGGATACTTATTGTTATATATTGCAGATCAGAGTTGTAGACAATGCCCCTAGTAATAAAGTAGGAAGAAACACAAATACAGTAAAAGCAGATGAATAAAGTACAATAGAAAATGAGCAAACTGATTTAAACAAGTTACACAATTATCCAGAAAAAGGCTCAAAACTGAGCCCTGTTCCAGCAGTCTTCAATCAGATAAGTTTTAACTGCACACCCCTGCTTACTAGGGTGCAGGGGAACCTTCTCCAAAAAAGATGGCCTGGATCAGTGCTCAAGTTATACAAACAAAGCTAGATTCAGTAGGCCTAAATCTGGTCTATGCTACAGCAACAAGCCGCACCAATTTCAGAAAGAAACAATTCGAATAAGCAGGCACAATAAGCCTGTGACCAGATATTCCCAGCTCAGAAGGGCAGAATCCAGCCTCTCCTCCCACAAGAGTACAGACCACAAACCTTCTTAATGTAGAATAACTGGCCTGAAGCCCAAGTGCTTAAGCCAGAACTAATACACTTTTAGAATAGCAGACACTGGGCCTTCAATCAGCAATTCCCAGCTTAGAAGGATGTAAGCTACCTGTCCTGCCACAACAGTGCAGACCACAAACCTTCATAATGTAAAACAGCCTGTATGAAGCCCAAGTGCTTAAACCAAAAGACTTAGAATAACAGTTACAGTTTAATCAGGCTACTACCAAGCAATAATAAATGCAGCAGAATAAATAAAAGTGAGTACTTTTAAGAAAAGCAAAAGAAAGTAGGAGGAAAGACAAATACAGTAAAAACAATTTTTTTTTCCTTCTCAGATCTACTATCTGTATTAAGTAGAGTGAACACTAGACTCAGAATATGATCTCACTGTACTCGGTTAAGTGAGCAAATGAGATGGATCCAGGAGGAGTGTTCTAATACAGACTTACAGGAGGGGCGGGCAATTCCAGAGCCACTAACACCAACACACGAACAGGGAGGGTGGGTGGGGAGCTCTAACTGCTATATTTAATAGCCTCTAGGCTATTAAATATCAGATAACAAAGAGTTATAACACCACCCCCACGTATAGCAAACAGACACACAGCCAGAAACACACAATTAGGAAAGAGAAGAAATGAAAAAAACAGTACTTTTAAAACTGCAAGTTTGTACTTAACAGAATATTAAAATGCAAGTTAACTGCAGAGAGACACAGACCACACTGTAAAACACACACAACAGAAAAAATTAAACTACAGTACTTTTAAATTTGCAAGTTTGTACTTAACAGAATATTAAAATGCAAGTTTCACTTAGGTCCAGCTTCTAACGCAGATGTTTGTAGCCAAGCAAGTCTTTCAAGAGTTGAGACTCCTTATCTGCCTATGGTCGTGATGACCTTGGCATTAGTGGTGGGATGTATGCTCCTTCCACTTGCTGGAACTGCTGAAGCTGTTTTCTCAGGATGATGTTGTGTAGCATGGCACATACTGTGAATATTTCGGTACATGTCAGTGGATTGTACTGCAGGGTCCCCTAGATGTAGATGTTCTTTCTGACAAAAAGGAATATTATCTTCACCTTCAACAAACTAATCAACAATCCCCCCAAAAATTTTGGACAGGTATTAACAAACTTCTTAAACCAGGCCATTCAACTACTCCTACCCCTTCAGGCTTTAACCTCAACAACTCCACCCTGATCCCAGATGCCTTTAACAAGTATTTTACAGAAGCCATTCAAACACTAGCTAATTCATTACCCTCTTCCACTACCTCCTTACCTAATACCTCTAACACCTCATCCAATGCCTTTTATATTCAGCCAGTTCCTTCATCCCTTATTTATAAGCTTCTCAAGAAACTTAAACCTTGCATCCCATCCGCTGACCAACTCCCATCAGAATACCTTCAAATCGCTGCAAAAGCTATTTACTACCCCATATCCATTCTTATTAATAGGACTATCTCTGAAGGAAAAATCCCCACCTCATGGAAAATATCTTATATAATACCTCTACATAAAGGGGGCTCCTCTATTGAGCTCTCAAACTTTTGCCCTATTGCCTTACTCTCCCCATTAGCAAAGATTATGGAAAGATGCATACATAAACAAATTCTTAACTACCTTCTACAAAACAAACTTCTAGCCAATAGTCAACATGGTTTTAGACCTTCCCACAGTACTACAACTGCCCTCCTTTCCTTCTCTGATGCCATAAATAATAATAGGAACAACAATCTCTTCTCGTCAGCATTATTCCTAGACCTGTCAAAGGCCTTCGACATGGTTAACCATAATATACTTCTGGACAAACTAAATCTCTATTCACTTGGCTCACAAACTCTTCAATGGTTCAGGAGTTACCTCCAAAATTGGCAACAAGCAGTGTTATGGAACAACACCCTATCCTCCTTACTTCCAGTAAACATTGGGGTTCCACAAGGCTCAATCCTAGGTCCCCTTCTTTTTTCTTTATTTATTAATGACCTTCATCTGAATATACCCCAAGCCATCTGCATTCAATATGCTGATGACTCAACTCTAATCTGTGCTGCTAATAACGTCTCCTCCCTCCAGTCCCTCACCCAAACAGTCTTCCATAATGTAGAAAAATGGTTTATGGAACAATCCCTCCTTCTTAATCCCAAAAAAACAAAACTTCTTCTCTTTACCCCTACAAACAAATCACCAACTCCTTTCTTCACTATCTCCTCTAACAACACTACCTGTATTAGTCCAGATATGACCACTCGCCTATTAGGTGTAACCATTGACAACCATCTTAATTTTGATGACCACATTAACAACACCATTAAATCAGTTAACAAAAAAATTGGTACTCTCTACAGAATTAAACCCTTTCTTACCCCAACTGCTAGAAAAACAGTGGCCCAGACCCACCTGATCTCCACCCTTTTCTATGCCTCTGCTATATATACAAACTTGTCTAAAAATAACATCACCAAACTTTCTACCTGTTACAATAGTATTACTAGATTCATTACTGCTACCCCTTTTAGAACCCACCATTGTCTTAACCTCAAGCAACTAGATTGGTTAGAACTCAACAACCACTTACTCTATCAACAATTAATTATCATTCATAAAACCCTTTACTATCCTGATGCTACCCCTAGCCTTACAAAACTGATTTCACCTTATAAAACCTAGCCACACTACGCCTAATAAACTCCTTGTAGCCTTAACCAAATCAAAGAATAAAGCTGGGGACTCATTATTTTCAAATTCTGTCGGGAAGATCTGGAATCAACTACCTCAGGAAATAACAAACCTAGACTCTACATCCCTTTTCAAAAGACATATCAAAGAACATCTTAAAACTCAATGGCTGTGTCCTTGTGCTAATCCTGACTGAAATTACTTCTCTACTACTCCCAACTTCCCCCCCTTGCCCAACTGTCCCTCTAAACAACTTTTTTTTTTTAACTTTTGACAGTATTATCTTTGAGAATGTCACTAATATTTTTCTTCTTCCCTCCACCATGTTATCACATCTTAAATTTTTTTGTATCTAACTGCTAAATGTTGCCTACCTTGTAATCCTATTATTAACCAACTATTTTCTGAAAAATTGTTCTGCTTGTTTTTTGTTTCCATTAATTTTGTATAAGTCCACCCTTGAACTTATGGTATTTTGCTTAATATTTTGCTTAATATTTTTTAATGTTAATGATTGTTTACTTCTTGTAATTGGAGCTTTTCTCCCCGGCCTCTACTGAAAACGGATATTTGTCCAGTTAGACTAGCCCGGTCAACAAATGTAAAATAAAATAATAAATAAATAAATAAAATGTATCTAAGCACCGGAACCATGACTTCAGCAGCCCAAAAACACACCCTTTGATATTTCTGGCTGCACTACGCAGCACTTACTGAATCTAAAACTGTGTGCTACCAGTGATGCGCACACAGTAGAAATAGATTCTGTAGGCATTATTGAACTTGGCTGGTATTTTTTAATAATGTACTATATTTGTGGAAGGTTCAAAAGTTGTCATGTCCTGTACTGCTTTCATTCTAAATGAAAAGAAAAGTGGTGATTGAAAATGAAATCCTTTTTCTTTACTTTCTATCTGTGTTGGATATTGAACAGCTCTTGCAGTAGTACTTGGATTTGTATCTTACTCTGATATCTGATTTTGTTTTAAGTTATTCACAAGATATTTGCTTAAAATATTGGACAAAATTGCAAAAACATATTTCCGTATGAGTGCAGGTCTACATATCGCTATCTATATATCTATCTATGTTTGTATCTACTACTATTTCTATAAACATCTATGTTTATATATATAAATATATATATCTAGATCTATATCTATATATATACACACATATATATATATATATATATATATATATATATATATATACACACACACACACACACACACACACACACATACATACACACACAGACCCATCATTTTCATATGTATGTACAGTGTGTGTATATATATATATATATATATATATATATATATATATATATATATATATATATATATATATATATACATACATATATATATATATATATATATATATATATATATATATATATAAATACACATATATATATATATATATATATATATATATATATATATATATATATATATATATATATATATATATATAATATAAGAAATGAACTTCGTGACAATAAAAACATTCAAAAAATAGTAAATCACACCAACAACTCTTGTAGAACTTTAGCGCTTTCATCTTATTTATTATCAAGACTTCTTCAGAAAGACATGTTTCATAAGTATGAGCAACCATTTTCAGTTCCTTTAAATACATTAGTTCTAGCAGGCCATTTAAATTAACAACAGTTCCTTCCCAATAGTAAAGTGTGAACAAGCAGGGTGCTGTGTGCATTTTCATTAACATTACAATTGCAGTTACATAAGGTAAATTGGTCAGACAGTAATAGCCTTGTGGTGCCGTAGCATACTAAAAGGGATTGTGTGCAAAAAGGGATCATGCGCAAAAAAGGGATTGTGTGCAAAAAGGGATTGTGTGCAAAATGGGATAGTGTGCAAAAGCAAAAAAAAAAAAAAAAATTAAAAATATGGGGGAACCGGGAAGGATGAGAGTCATGCTGTGATTATTCTAATATAAACACGTAACTTATGAGTCTTTCCCTCCAAAGGTAAGTAAAGAAGGGAACGGAGGAAGGTGGAGGAGTCAGGTAGAGAGTCCTACTATGCTTTGGGTATCAGTGTGTGTATAGAGAAATGTGTGGGTATGCCACCTGATGGGGGAGTGGGAGGAATGCGGTGTAGACTTGATGGGGGGCTGTTAGGGGGCCACCCATGACAAGGAGTGTGGAGCATATGAATAAAAGAGTGTCCCAGAAGACTGTCAGTGTGGATGGTACCACCTGTGGCCTGGTTCAGATGGTATCACCCCTTGAATGGCTGCGTGAAAAGTGAGACCGGGGGGGGTAGTTAGTTGTTGGGTTCAGCGGGGGCTAGCCTGGTGACTGGGAGCATGTGTGTCGGGGGTATGGGAGAGTCAAAAGTCAGAGAGAGAGAGGAAACACATTATATTCACTTGCACAGTTGTAAATCTATAAACACATTAAATCCACTTGCATGATTCTTCAAACCCTCTTGCCCAATTCTTCAAACCCTATCACATTTCAATCTCTATACCATTTAAGTGCACATTTAATGTTCAGTGTCTCGCTGAGACCTGGATAGACATCAGCTCTCAGTTCTATCTACCATTTTAATTCACGGACTTGCAAGAATGTGTCCATGTCCCCTACAAATTCTGTTATTTTTTCCAGCGCTGTGAATTTGAATCCTGTGAAGTTTGGGCAAATAGCACTGTGTTTAGCCAAAGCATTCAAACTGTCCTGTTTGTGCATTGCTGCAGTGTGTTCTTTAATACGGCTACTCAGCTTCCTGTTCGTTTTGCCGATATAGAAGTTCCCATAGAGTTCATAGAAAGCACAGTAGACTACATTTTTTGTGTTGCAGTCATAGTGGTCATGTAGACTGACAGTTCTGTTACAGTGTATGAATTCACTTCATAATCTCGAAAGACTGAAATCTCAAATGTCAGTTTTTCGAGATCATGAAATCGAATCCACACAATGCCAAAAGCCCAAAAACGTGAAGCCCAAAACCACGAAATTTAAAACACCGAATACACAGCACACACCAGACCACACATATACCACAATACCCACACCACAAAATAAATAAACAAAACAACACACATCCACAAACATACATCACAAATAAGCCACCCTGCACCACCCACACCCCCCTACTTATATATACTAACTTCAAGATCACACAAACGGAAAAGAAAAGCAAACTCACATACACACATATTCTACAGTCCCTCACACACATACACACACACACACACACACACACACACACACACACACACACACACACACACACACACACACACACACAAGCACACAAACACACACACATCTCACATATCAGCACACTCACATACACTCAAACTTCCACCCAAAACCCTTACAAAACATTCACTTACCTGACATTACACCTAAATCCACACACAGCACCCCACACAATCCACATACAACCCTGGACATTACGTAGCATAACACCATAGCTATGAATTCGAGGTATTCAAATTCGCGATTAATCCCTTTCACTATTTCAAAACTTCGACTTTATAGTCTCGAGATACTGAAATTCAACATTTCAGTATTTCAAGATTATACTGTTTATATATATATATATATATATATATATATATATATATATATATATACATATAATTGTGTGTGTGTGTGTGTATATATATATATATATTTATATATATATATATATATATGTGTGTGTGTGTGTGTGTGTGTGTGTGTGTGTGTGTGTGTGTGTGTGTGTGTATATATATATATATATATATATATATATATATATATATATATATATATATATATATATATATTGAGAGAGAGAGAGAGATGACTATGTATTATATAAACCATTCATTTTGTAGTATTCTAAGTGCAAAACAACATTTTCACTTGTATTTCCCTTATATTAGGATTTGTTTTTATCTAGATATTTTAGTTTGATTAAGAAATGTGAAAACAGTTACATTTTATGTATATTTTTGCATATTAATGGAGAAAATAATCCATATATCTTTCTATCTATCTATGCTAGTCATTTTATAAATCTCTGCATTCTGCAAAACTTTAACAGTAGTGCTAAACTATTCTGTACCTTTACAGTATGCCATGCACAGAGATTTGTGCCATGGATAGTGTGAATGATGCTCTGTTGACTACTTAATACATAGAATGGGAAGCATTAGCTTGATGCATGACAACACAACTCCAAAACAAGAGCTATTCAAAACATGTCACAATTTAGAATATTAAATCACTCTATTCATATTTTTAATTTTTGGGGTAGACTCCCTAATATATGTAAATAAACCTAGCACAGATTAGTCATGTTGACTATGAAAAAGCGAAGGCATTTCAAAACACATGCCCATTTATGGCAAAAGCATACAGTATCTAAAGATTACCGTTAACAATATGTGGACGACTACATTAAAGCTGTAGACTTCATATGACTTGGAATCTAAAGATTACCGTTAACAATATGTGGACGACTACATTAAAGCTGTAGACTTCATATGACTTGGTATCTAAAGATTACCGTTAACAATATGTGGACGACTACATTAAAGCTGTAGACTTCATATGACTTGGAATCTAAAGATTACCATTAACAATATGTGGACGACTACATTAAAGCTGTAGACTTCATATGACTTGGAATCTAAAGATTACCATTAACAATATGTGGACGACTACATTAAAGCTGTAGACTTCATATGACTTGGTATCTAAAGATTACCATTAACAATATGTGGACGACTACATTAAAGCTGTAGACTTCATATGACTTGGTATCTAAAGATTACCATTAACAATATGTGGAAGACTACATTAAAGCTGTAGACTTCATATGACTTGGTATCTAAAGATTACCATTAACAATATGTGGAAGACTACATTAAAGCTGTAGACTTCATATGACTTGGTATCTAAAGATTAACATTAACAATATGTGGACGACTACATTAAAGCTGTAGACTTCATATGACTTGGTATCTAAAGATTACCATTAACAATATGTGGACGACTACATTAAAGCTGTAGACTTCATATGACTTGGTATCTAAAGATTACCATTAACAATATGTGGACGACTACATTAAAGCTGTAGACTTCATATGACTTGGTATCTAAAGATTACCATTAACGATATGTGGACGACTACATTAAAGCTGTAGACTTCATATTACTTGGTATCTAAAGATTACAATTAACAATATGTGGACGACTACATTAAAGCTGTAGACTTCATATGACTTGGTATCTAAAGATTACCATTAACAAAAACAAAGTGCCCACAAATTACCACATAGGTGGTAATCCATTAAGTACGGAAGAAGTAATTAGGGACCTGGGGACCCAAGTTGATAGCAATCTCTCATTTGACAACCACGTGGCCAAAGTGGTTAGAAAAACATTTTATGTAGCCCACCTAATCATGAAGGGATTCACATCTAGATCAGGGGAGGTCATCGTGCCTCTTTACTCATCCCTCATCAGGCCCATAATTGAGTACAATGCCCCTTTTGGGATGTACCTCACCAGACACCTGCAGCAACTGGAAAGACCCCAAAAGTACCTCACCAAGAGGATCAAAGGGCTCAAACAGATGCCATATGCTGCCCGGTTAAAGAAACTCCAGCTCTACTCAGTGGCATACCACCTGTTCAGAGGCGATCTGTGCCTGACGTATAAAGCCATGTCCAACCCGGAATTAATGGACATGCTGCACCTCAGAAAATCCAAATCCCATCGAGCTACATGCTCGAGAGACGTGAACCTCAGCACTGAAATAAATAGGACATGCTGGAGGGACAGATTCATAACCCAGAGGCTCCCTTCACTCTGGAATAAAATCCCAGTCCAGGTTAGGCAGAGTCCCTCACTGACTCTCTTCAAGAGGAATCTTGATGAGTGGATGAGAGATCGTAGGTTTACCCTGGGTATCACTTCTGTGTCACTGTTAGACAGAGGCACAGTATACTGACCTCGGAAAAGGGCATAGCAAAATTAATTTAAAATGGGTGGCGAAAGTCAAACACACTCTGGCTAGGCTTATAAATGCCCTAGGGCAGATAGCCTAGTATGAACCTGTAACCTATAACCTATATGTGGACAACTACATTAAAGCTGTAGACTTCATATGACTTGATATCTATAGATTACCATTAACAATATGTGGACAACTACATTAAAGCTGTAGACTTCATATGACTTCATATGTATTCGGATATTGGTGACGGATGTGGCCATGCACAGTCATGCTTGAAAGACTTAGGCAAACAATGAACTGCTCAGCTTTATTATTAATATTTTGAAAAAAAAATAAAGGGGTTGACTATGTGGGCACCCTGTTGGTTTCTTTAAAGAATGGAAAGGGGGAGATATAAAAAAATGAAAAAAGAGGAACACATTAAAGAGGACACAACAGGAATACAGCAAGAAAGTTGTGCTGCAGGACGTTGGAGAGCAGGGGGTACTATGTTTTAATAGGGATAGGCCCCCTATTTTTTCATGCTTTTTTATAAGAGAGTAGTGTATGTGGAAAGTAGTTAAGAGGGTTTAGTAGAGAGAATAAGGGAAGAAAGGCTGATAACAAATGGTGCACATCAGGACTCTCCACTCCACAAAGCCAGTGAAAGACCCTGATGTTGAGGGACAGGGGACTGTGGTGACACAATGGTCAGCACCAACTGGAGCAGTGAGTGCTCAACCCACTAATGAGAAGTCATAACTGGCTGAAACCAAACTTCCATGACCCGCTCTAGCATGTCTTCGAGTCCTGAAGCTCTTGTTCACTGCTGAACTGCTTTTGAGGAATTTGAATCTGTAAAAAATTGAACAGAAATAGTAGAGAAAATAAAAAAGAGCAAAGGGATGCATAATTAAGGTAAGAAAAAGAGAGAAAAAAAAAGAGAAAATCCACACAATAAATTTGTAATCATTTAGCCCGAGCAGGCTATTTGCATTTAATTGGAGTTGCCAATACAATTCACATTTCTCCAAAAGTAGCTGCTATGGGACATGGCACAAATCAGTTGGTACCCTCTCTATAACAGCAGCTTTAGACATGATTTTATTTCTATTTCATGCTTATTAAAACTGAAGGCTTTGGAGAGATAGTTTGTTTTGAATCTGACAGTTTTACCTTCATTTTTACTTGCATTTTAATAGTGGTTTTGTCACTGTAAATTTCTTCCTTTGCCTGGAGGCTTGGTAATCATGTGAAATAGTATCATTTGACCTACTACCTATTATCACGTGATCTAGTACCTTCTGTTATTTAAATGAAGTCCAAACACTGTGTTTTATCTGATGAAGTTTATAATTAATAAACAAAAGTGGTTATTTATCATTTTGGGCATCGTTTGGTGTACATTGTTTGCCTGTTGGTTGTACTTTCTGTCAGAGTCTCTGTATCCTGAGGCTTTTCTTCTTTAAATATTAGAGTTACCTTATAACAACTGCATCTATAATAGGCCCAGCCATTCAACCCGCTACAGTGATATAACTGCTACCCTAGTCAGATGCAAAATAATTGGCTTCAAAATATATAAATACACATCCACAAAAAAGATACCCAAACTACCAGTCACACACACACACACACACACACACACACACACACACACACACACACACACACACACACACACACACAATCTTATGCACCTTTGCCCACTCTAGTGTCAATTCATTAGCAAACCTCTTAACAATACAATATCCTACACTCACCAAAACTTAGACCTCTGCCACTTATTTTGTAATATGTAGTGACATTCACCCTAACTCTGGTCTCATGCTGATCAATGCAAAACATACTAAAACCAACCAAGCTACCTCTGGTCTTAAATGTGTTAATAAAATATTTATAGCCTCGCAAACAAAACATCAGAATTTTGTGCTTGGATCATTCCCATTAACCTGACGTTGCATCCATTACTGAAACCTGGTTAAAACCAACTATTAAAGATGAGCAAATCCTGACCAATGGCTACAACATCATCAAATCAGACAGGATATTCAAAAAAGGGTGGAGTAGCAATAGTATTCAATTACTTATTAGAAATATACAATGACCCACACACAGTACCAAAATTTGAAAAAAACTGAACTTGTAGTTACTTTTCTAAAATTAAATACCAAAAAGCTACCTGTATAATAAATACCTATATCCTCCTAATGGCTTTATTTCCATTACTGAAGTTATTCTGCCCTCAGCCACAAAAACATATCACATAAAACAATCATCCTAGGTGGCTTCAAAAATAACTGTTCCATGCTTAACCAAGCCTCTATATCAATAATTTTGTTAAACTTTACCCAATTAGTTCAGTCTCTCACAAGATTAAATTTGATTAGTAACAGCAGCTCAGTCCTTGACTGGATTCTGACAAATTCCTCTAACAAAATCTCAGATGCACTTAGTGATAATAATCTTTCTACCTCGTCCATCACTGGAACAAGAAAATAAAGTCAGGCACATTTAGCCTAGTTACTTCAGCTAACATTTGTCATCTGCTACCCCTGACAAATTAATTGATTACCAGTAAAAACTGTCACTACAGATCAGGCAATAGATCTATTTAATTCCTTCTTCTTCTACACTCAACACTCATACACAAGTAAGAAGAAAATGTATCAAGTCCAATCCCTCTCCATGGCTAGCAAAAGATAAGAAGTTCCTCAAAAGACAAAAAGATAAGACCTGAAAAACTTGGAATACAAACTCAACTTTAAGCAGCTGTCATACATACAGGCATCTGAAAAACTCGGCCTAAAAACAAACACACCATGCAAAAAGAACTGCTTTACCCAACTTTAACAAATCAACCTCAATAATCCAAAAAATTACTGGACTACCATAAACAAACTACTAAGCCTAAGTAAGTCAACCCAACTCCCAAATGAATCTGATAACAATATTGCACTTACATTTAATTTGCATTATATCAATGTGGATCTCTGCAATTACAAAATATGCCAAATATCCAGACAAACACTCCTTTCCTTACACCAAACCTCTCTCATACATTATCTTTTAAGCCTGTCACAGCTCAGCTT
The DNA here is from genome assembly GCF_019279795.1 of Protopterus annectens. NCBI lineage: Eukaryota > Metazoa > Chordata > Ceratodontiformes > Protopteridae > Protopterus > Protopterus annectens. The sequence continues at coordinate 1,977,085,765 of NC_056725.1, read as the reverse complement.
ATCAAGAAATTCCTATTCAAACAAAAAAACAGAACCCTGCCAGCATATCAACTTTCAGATGAATTTCTAAAAAGGCCTGCCAATTTCATAACCTTCCCCATATACATCGTAATAAATAAATCATCTATGAGGCTTACATTCCTAAACTCCAGAAAAAAGCAATTATCCTACCATGGCACAATGGTGGGAAATCAATAGAACTGTCAAACTTCCACCCCATAGTCATTCTCTCACCCATATCTAAATTATGGAAAGATGTAGTAATTCGCAAATCATAAAATACCCACTTAATAACAACCTAGTAGCTCCTACTCAGCATGGCTTTAGACCTTCTCACAATACAACTACAACCCTTCTATCCCTCCACAATACAATCCACCATCATGGAATGAAGCTTATTAATATCATCAAATTTCATAGACCATTATAAGGCTTCTGATACCATCTCCCAAACAAAACTACTAAACAGAGCTTGGATTCACATCTCAGACTCTGAAGTAGTTCAAAAAAGACCTGCACGATAAATCTCAATGTGTCAAATGGCAAACATTCCTCTCTTCATTCCTGTCTGTTATCATAAGAGTCCCACAGGGGTCAATTTTTGGAGTTCTTCACTTCAATATCCTCATACATAAACTCTACACAGTCATAGATCATGGTACACTCATCCATTATGTGGATGACTGTACCCTATTTTAAACTGCTCCCAATATAAACATTCTTCAGCATATCTAACATCAAACCTATTCCTCCAAAGAGATACTCCTTACCCTATATCACCTAATTCTCCACACAAACAAAGCTAAAATACTACATTGGAGCAAAATACAATAATTGAAGTTGCCCCACATAACAAACTACTAGGCATTACTATTAATGACTGATTAAAATTTGATTTACATATTCTAAACATAATCCAAAAATGAATATAAAATTGCATAAGCTGTACAGAACATCCTCCTATCTCTCTCACTCTTTTCCAGAAAAATTGCAGCCCAAGCTTTCCTACTACCAGTCCTTATATAAGCCTCAACCATCATAAACAGTGCTTTGATAAAATTGAAAGATTTGAAACAAACCTCTCATATAAAATTCACCACTGTACTGTTCTTGACCAATTCAACTGGATGGAATTTCCTATCCTCCTAATTTATATTCAGCTCAAGCAATCACATAGCACATTTCACCACCCAAAAAAAATGCCCAGCCATTAATTCAGCCATGGCTTGGCAGACTCCACTCAGAACCTTTAGATCCAAAAATCAATACCTTGCCTAAGTGGCAATCAAGCAGTAGAGATGGTGACACACTCTATATTGTATATCTTCCAAATCATTTAAACTTTCTCTGCCTTCACAGAAGAAAAATCCCAAAGTCAAAGCCTTTCAAGGTAAACCTTACCTCCTAACCTCAAACACATGCTCCTGTTATTCTACTCTGACACTTCTATCACCTACCACATACCTGAAAAATAACAAACTCAAATGCTAAGTGATGATGGGGTGAAAAAAATGGAAAACTAAAACAAAAATCACTAAAGAATAATGCCACTAAAGAATAAGACACTTTAATTCATTAAGTGCTTTTGTCTGATACAGGACTTCATCAGAATAAAATCAAATCAGCCTTTTTTCTTTTTAAATTATAATCAACAAATGGAAAACAGCATTCCTACAGCAATTAACTACATTAGTAAATATCTAAAAGGACAATACACTCTTAAACAAACCTTTAACTAACACTGATTTTTTTCCTTTAAAAAACATTTGATGTTAATGGTTTCATTTATCCTATGAAACTTGCCATAAAGTTTCTATCTTTTCAAGAATATTTGTATGACAACTGCACCTATAATCCAAGGGTACATGTTTTAATACAGAAAAATAACATTTAAAAAAAAAAAAGATTACACACGAGTATGTTTAAATAAAACATTATTTGCATATTTTGTTTTAATAGAATATAAATGTTCCTTAGTCCTCTTGGATAACGTATATGTGGCCATGCCCACATAAACTGCTTCACAATGTGAGCAAATGGCAATATATACTGTAAAAGTCCCACAGAATTACAGTTAAATGTTCACTAATCATAATCTGTCCAAGTGTGTCAAAAAATATTGGGACCTTCCAAAATAAAATTACATGTACTACAAATGTCACATTTAAAGGTACCCTCAACTTTATTAGTATGTAGTGTAAGCATTTTGGTATTGTATCACTCCAAATACTGTTTAATATATCTGCATTTCTTATAAATAAAAGTAGGTTCAGAACCTATAATATTATATATCTCTGGATTACCTTTCAAATTGTTCCAATTGTCAAAAATGACATTCCTGATGTTAAAATCATCCACTGTCATTTGTAAACTGAAACTATTTTTATGATTAGTGTTATCACCTGCACATTACTTTATAGTGACACCTGCCAACAAAATAGGGGGGGGGGACAGGACTCATCCCTCTTATATATAATCTAAGCAGCACTGCATTCCAACTTAAAGAACTCATAGCCTCTTACAAAAAAAAAACATATCAATGAGCTCTTTGATCCCATCTAGAAATATTTTTTTTATCTACAGTCAGCCTCAAAACTCTGATAATTTGCCCTCTATGTATATTCTTTTTATTACAATTTGAGTGTGCACTTGTATAATATAAATAATTCGAAAAAACATGGTTTCCTAAAACTCCTACTAGAAAAAAATTCCAGTAAGAGAGTCCCAGCTAACCAGTATATCTAAACAGGGAACACTAGACCTCACGTGACCTAAATTAAAAATTAAAACAATCTGTGCTATTATTCAGTTGTATAACAAACTGCTTATTATCTTCTTTAGAACCAACAATGATGAAAAACAAATCATCTACAAATCTTCTGTACAAAAAGTTATGCTGCTTGAAAAAAGTAAAATTACTTAACATCTGGGACACCTACCACCCCATTAACAAAATGGCAAAGGATGGTGCTATGGTAGCACTCATCGCAACACCCATTAACTGTTGGTAACAGTTACAAAAAATTGTTTTCTTACATCACCCCTATAAACAAACAATGAGTATTAATCATATTTTTAGAGATTTTTGTTACTAATTGAAAAATAACTACTTCCTTCAATGTCAATTATGTATATTCTTCTTTCTTCCTACTGTCATTATGGCAAATATTAAACACTCTTTATCCAGCTGCTTAGTCTACCCATGCATAATATAGCATGACACTATAGCAAAATGATCAACAGTCTCATAGTATGCCAAAAGCAATGATTACAAAGAAATATAACCCAATCAATGATAACTATTTGTCTTAACTGCTAACATCATAACAACTAGAATACTTTTCCAGCAAGTGATATTTATCATAACATTCTTAAATAATCCATATGTTATTTAGGTCTGCTGATATACAGTGCCAACATCTTGAATAAACTCAGCTTGTGTCTCATTATGCTATTATTCCATCATATAGTTAACTGTAGCTGTAAAGCATCTTCTCAAATAATAACTGCCCTGCATCTGCTTCATAAAGTGCTGTTAAGTTTACTGATCTTAATGAACACATCTTTATACTGCAGAGATTGATTATATTTAACCACAGTTATTTAGTACGTGTAGTGATTCTCCTTTCTTGTACCAAATGTGTAAATTGTGTAATCTGTGTATTCTACATAAATGTCTGTCCATAAATGTGGAGTTTTTCTGCAACAGGCCTCCACTGAAATGGTGTCATTACTGATTCAGCCACACTTTCCTGATAAACAGTAATAACTAACTAAATAAATGCATCTCTGCTACATAGTCATATACGTAGCAACCTTCCTGTTCATGCACTTTTAACGTCAGCATCCTGACAATGACTCACTCACACTATCACCTAATAATGTTGTCTCTAACAAAAGCCTTATCCAGATGACACATTCACTATTTTACTTTTATCAAAGTTCCATGCATCTAACACTGTTTCATTCATTTTGCATTTTAATAATTAAACTATACTTTTGTATTCTAATTTCTTGTAGAGGTAGCAGCATTGTGTTAAAATAATTTGACCTGAAAAAAATCTATCCTAATACTTTTAGCTAATAAATTCCCTCTTACAGTTCCCCATAACTCACAGACTGATAATTAACATGAATTATCATTCATTCAAGAAACAGGGTATAGCAGATTTGATTTTAACTGTATCAGATAGTCAAAACAGTCCTACTGTTACTGTGAACAGGCAGGATAACTTCCTTCTTTCAGCTGGTAATCCTCATCCTCTGATCAACAATGAGAAAGTAACTCAATGCGACAGGCAGGAGGTATCAGGAAAATGACCATTACATTGGAAATACACTTTCTGACTAAAATACTACCATCCACTCAGTACATTTCAGCATAGCTCTCAGCCTTCCATTTCCTAAAAGAGGAACACTATCTTTCATGATGTGGAATAAATGGGCAAAATGTGGAACACTTACTGGCAGCTTAGTAACAACTTCAACTGGGAAGCTCATAGAATGGTTAAATTGTGATGTTTTTACTTATAGAATAGTTATTTTACTAAATTAATATGATATAGTTCAATTTGCCATGGATATCAGTTAAAAAAATTGCTAACATTAAATGTATGACAGACCCTTTCAATGTGGAACTTTGACGAACATGAACTTTTTAAGACAACAAATGAGGAATGTTCCTTGTAATGAGGTACACTTGAGAGGTATACATTTCAGCATACTATAACTGAATGAAAATTGCATCTCATTCAATTCTCCACAACATGTCTTGCTGTAGGCTCATGGAATTCATATCAACACTATATCTTTTTGTCCCAACATGTGATAGGCTCATGAAAATGTCTTAACCTGCAACTGAGTCATGGAGAGTGTATCTCATGATAATCATCAATTCATCAATAATTAATCTCTATTGTACTAAGATTAAAGCCCTAGACATAAAGCACAGCAAAATAAAAACTATAAATGCTACAGCTAGGAGCATATACAATTTCAAAGGTCCTTCCCAAACTGAAAACAGATCGGTTAATGATTCCCATTATAAAGTATCTGCTTCTTAGGTAAGTGACAACTCTGCAATTTTCTATTTATTCGAATGATCTCTAATTTTATTTCCATTACCGAGAATAAATATGCAGCATTCATATCCCACTTAAAAAATAGGTTCCCATTACACAGCCAATGTGAAATTAAGTTGTATCCTCTTCTGTAATACCATTGTCCTCATTGCAGTCAGTTCTGCTATAATCTTATATATACTATAGAATAAACAATAAGGTGCCCAGAAGAGACGAGGTCCAATAACTGTAACGTATTTTATTCAGACAGAAATAAAACAGCGTTTTCGCTTCTATAACAACAGAAGCTTCATCAGCATGTCACCTGTTACAGGCGCCCATAATTTTAAATCCACAAGAAGCATGTGACTAGTACAACTAGTTACAGGTTTAAAGGGAAACAATACTTTTAATTACAAAAATTCATTTAAAAATGGTAGTGAATCCCAAAAACCAAATAAGTTGTTGATTACACTTGAAAGTACAACAACAAATACCTACAAGGCAAGAATATTAAGTTTAAAAAATATTAAAAATATAAAAATAATATATGTAGTACTTTAAGCCATGTTCAAGCACCTAGAAAACCTTAAAAACATGTAGGTCAACCAAAATACCATTTATACCAGTTGGTGAACCAAGTCTTGTCACCAAGAAAAAACAATGTGGGGATGAGCAGTGGACATTGTTTAACCAAACATGTCAAAGCATGATGTTTAAAGAGACCCCGTTATATATAAGGAGAACCATGGCTACTAACCCTATATAATATTGGATAATGTTCTACAAAGGGGAACTAGTTATTTTATACAAAATTGTTTTAAAACAAAATTGTTTTATTATGACAGAGAGGGTGGTTTAATAATCCCATTATCTTGAATAGCTCTTATACTTTAAAATAGAGGCTATATAAAGTATAAGAGCTATTCAAGATAATGGGGATTATTAAACCACCCTCTCTGTCATAATAAAACAATTTTGTTTTAAAACAATTTTGTATAAAATAACTAGTTCCCCTTTGTAGAACATTATACAATATTATATAGGGTTAGTAGCCATGGTTCTCCTTATATATAACGGGGTCTCTTTAAACATCATGCTTTGACATGTTTGGTTAAACAATGTCCACTGCTCATCCCCACATTGTTTTTTCTTGGTGACAAGACTTGGTTCACCAACTGGTATAAATGGTATTTTGGTTGACCTACATGTTTTTAAGGTTTTCTAGGTGCTTGAACATGGCTTAAAGTACTACATATATTATTTTTATATTTTTAATATTTTTTAAACTTAATATTCTTGCCTTGTAGGTATTTGTTGTACTTTCAAGTGTAATCAACAACTTATTTGGTTTTTGGGATTCACTACCATTTTTAAATGAATTTTTGTAATTAAAAGTATTGTTTCCCTTTAAACCTGTAACTAGTTGTACTAGTCACATGCTTCTTGTGGATTTAAAATTATGGGCGCCTGTAACAGGTGACATGCTGATGAAGCTTCTGTTGTTATAGAAGCGAAAACGCTGTTTTATTTCTGTCTGAATAAAATACGTTACAGTTATTGGACCTCGTCTCTTCTGGGCACCTTATTGTTTATTCTTGTTTGCTGTCCTTCTTCAAGTGTTTCATATATACTATAGAAAGTAACATTACTAAAAAACTGCAATGACTTTGATAATTACCTTAATTCCCATACTACTTTTTATGCTCTATACCATGGAAAAATACCTGTTCCTGATATGATGTCATTTCCCAAATCTATGGGAGAAAACCCTTTAAAAGCAGCTTATTCTAGACCATTATAGTATATCCAACTATTATTCATCTTGCCCACTGGATTTTATTAGGTGTCTCAACAATTGCTCATCTTATTCTGTAATTTCTCAACTTCCATGGAGGAAAAATATTACTATGTTGCATAGCAACAACTGCATATCCTAGATAGCAGGATCCATATCATCCCTTGCTTAATCATTTGTAAATTATTTTCCCACAAATACAGTGATAATTCTAATAAGATGGTATTCCCATTTGGGTTTTAAGAGTATGTGCTAAATTAAAGACATCAAACAGAAAATCTGCCTTCTCCTTTTCAGTCATTGTAAAACTGTTGAACTATATGCTCTATGTTCCCTGTATTCTGTTTGTTGTAGTGTGTATTTAGAAATACTTATCCCCACATTCTGTTCATTGTTCCCCATTTTTCTTCACTGAAAACAAATACATTCTTCATCTACCTGTCCTAACATCAGATATGTTCATCTGCTTAATTCTTTTTCTTTTATTCTTTTGAAAAAGGTCATGATTTAGTTTCCATGAACTTGATGTTTTTATAACAGTCATTTCTATTAATCTCATATACATTTCCACTTTTTCTCCTATTCCCATTATTGGAATACCTTCACAACTCGTAGGCAGAGATAAACATACTCAACAATTAGATATGCTAAAAGGTTATGCATATGTATTTTTAAAAACTAAAAAAAGTATTGAATTGTGGGTGTAATCTGGCCCTTTTCTGAACACTGTAAGCACTCTGAGGCTTTTCTACAAATAAAAAAATGGATAGCAGCAACAAAAGCATGAGAAATAAATCCAACAAACAATCCATCTAAAAGAGTGTCTATACAGTCTTTGTTGAATACCTTAATACTGTTGATTGTGCCCTTGTCATCTGACCTTGTGTTGGTCTTCCGAATAAATGCAAAAATGTTAAAATGTATTTTTCATCTGTCTTGAAAAACTTATACCCCTTCTATTTTCAGTCTTAAAAAGGAGGTTCATCTAAATCTTTATTGCAGTTCATGTTTTACATGAAAAAAAAATAAATGCAGTATCAGTTTCTTTAGAAACAACGTCTTTCCTTTTTATTATTATGCTCACCGATCTATATGAACTGGCTTATGCATGCTGCCTTTGCCTTTTCCTAGCCATTTAACCCGAAGTACATTTGGACTAAATTTTTCACAACGACATAGGGACCTTCCCAAATAGCCGACTATGGATCTGTTTTCCTAAACTTTCACCATGATTCACTCTCTGTTTTGTAAATTACAATCCAGACTAGAAACTACAGGGGATGGTTTATTCATTTTGCTGCAGGAAACTGCTGTATGTCATTTATTTGCTCCAGAAAATTTGCTAGCCATTAGACCTTCATAGTTATTGCCTGCATATCTGGTGGAAGTATAGGTTCAAAAGGAAAGCACAAAGGCATGGTGTGGCTAGTCATTAGCTCATTAGTTTAAAAGGAGAAATATTAGAAGCAGTACATAGGGTAATTCATAATCCCATCAAGATTGAATGTGTTGTCTAATCTTTCCTCCTTTCTAAAATAAAGTTACAGATTTTTTCATGGTATGATTCATTTGTTGCACAATGCCTGCTAACAGTGGGTGATATTGCACATGGAAATACTGCTGTATTCCCAACAATGAGCACAAGACCTGGACAACCTGACCCATAAACCGAGAACCATTGTCTGACTCTATCAAAGAAGGCCAACCCAGTGAGAAAAGACTGAACTCCACAATGCTTTGCAGTATTCTTAGCAGAGCAGTTCTTCAATGGAGTAGTTTCTCTCTAGTTTGAAAATATATCTTTGATTACTACTGCATATATAAAATCCCCTTTGTCTGTCCATAAAAGCTCAATGAAGCCAATCTGTATGGCTTGTCATAGCCATCTGCAACTGGAACTGTACACAGCTACAGCTTTAGACTGGTAGCAGTGGTTTGCATACAAATCAAGCATTCCTTCACTGCCTGTTCAGAATACCTTTCTAATACTGGATGATAAAATTTCAATCTAACCATTTCCTGAAATTTTGAAGAACTATTAGTACGTGCCCTAGTGCCCGATGGTTTAATCTCAGTAATTGTGGCAACAGTTCTACTAGAATATACAATAAAAGTTTTGATTCAATCTGTTTACAATACAAAATATTGCCTTTGCCATACCATTGCTTAATCAAGTGAATGTCCTTCTTGAAACACAGATGAATCTAACAAATGTGATTGGTCAACAGACATTATTTCAGGCACATCTGCTTCTAACATGTCAAAGTAGAGAGGTGTGCCATGCATTGTTGCATGCTCAGTTGCTTCATTACTACTGCATTGCCTATAAAAATTCATTTTGCAAGGGTAATGCTGTGCTTTTATTTTACATATTGAGACTGTAAAAGCTAGCTGTTCTCCTGCCTCTGTGGTTGTTGCATAAATGATGCATACTTCTTTATTTTATCAGCACCATCTACAAATCCTCGTTTCTTCTGTCCATTCAAGTACAGAGTAAGAGGCAAAACTAAATACAAACTGTCAAGCAATATTGCAAGTCCTCTGTAATGCCGCAAGGCACCAATGACTGCTTCTAATTTTGTTTCCTGAACACTCATAGACTCAGGCATCTTTACATTAACTGTGCGATCTCTTGTGGGAAAAATGTAGCACAGATTGTGTAAAAATTGCCCTCTGTCAGAATCTTGAACCATCAGCATAAATATCCTCTGCTTCTGGTTGGTAATCATTCTTAGATGGTAGCAACTCCTGCTGCTGTATGTGTTCCACACAATCGTCTGAAAATCTTTCATATTGTAACAACTTTGAAAAATAATATTTCTTCCCTACCTCTGCTTACACACTATTCTCTTCAAAATTGAAAAAAACCTTTCCAAAAAATGTATGGAACTAATGCCACAATTAGGGCTCCTTTTCCCCACAATGCGTATTGTTTATTTCACTTCATTTCCCAGTGGTTTGCTAATAGTGTTTTGTGATAGTCTGTGAACTCTTTTTTTTTTACTGATGTCAGCATCCTACTGAAAAATTCTACTGGCCTTAAAACTGTCTGTCATCCCAGCTTACCCACTTAGGCCATTTCTGTAATAATACTACACTAATTATTAACAGAGCCACTTTGTGAAAGAAAATGTGTTTTAACTTTCAGTGCTTCTTCTGTTTCTGACTTTCATTATAAAATAGTTTTTGCCTGCAATCCACCCTTTAACAAATCATGCAAGGTTTGAACTGTTTCTGCAAATCCCTCTGTGAACTCTCTGTAATGATTAGTAAATCCCAAACATTTCTGCAAATCCTTTACTGTCAATGGCTGTGGGTACCTTTTGAATGGCCTTGCATATATAGTCCTATCCTTTCCTGATACCTGTGATCCCAAAAAATATTATTTATTTATTTATTTATTTATTTATTTATTTCCAGTTTGATTACCGGGGAAGTCCACTGGGCCCCAAGGACCCGTTTTCACTGGAGGTCCAGGGAGAGAAGCTCCAAATGTACAAATACAAAATACAGAAATATAAAATATGAATGATACATTGAGGTGACCAGTTTGTACAATAGGAACATTCATTATTACAACAAAGTCAACTACAACTTCACTAAGGTTATTCTAAAAGGTTATACAGTTATAAGCTATTCTTATAGGGTAATTTAAGACAATGCATTATTTGAGCACTTAAGCACATTCTTAGAAGGTTATACATTTGTAAAGGTATTCTTATAGAGTAGTTTGAGAAAATGCATTATATAAGCACATAGATAAGAGAGTTAAGAAATCTATTTACAATATTTACATGAAGGGGTATGAGGATAAGTCGTTGGGACATTCTGAGTGCAATGGAGCACTCCATGTGGTATGAATATGTTCTTGGATAGTTTTTAGTTGTAGTGGACTAAAGGACTGCCTCACCTTTTTACACTCTAGGTAGGATATTGGTGAGTTTTTGAATAGTTTTAGGTAGGGTGAAAGCAGGAGCATTTCCACTTAGTGGACAGATGTTTGAAAAGCAGAGTTTTGAAATTTTCAGTGTTTGATATTGTTCTTAGAGAGGAAGGGAGAGAGTTCCAAGCCTTTCCGATAGTGAAAGAGAGGAGAAGTTGGCCAGCAGGACTTTTAGGTTTGTAGATAGCAATCAGATTTTGATGTTCAGATCTGAGAGATCGCTTAGGGGTGTAGGGAGGAAGGATATTAGCTAGAGCAGGACAGTTAGATGGATGAAATATAAGTTTGTGTGCTGTGGTGAGCTGCAGATAGGTTAGGTAGTTTGGTAGTTCTAGCCTATTTAGGGATTGAAGGGAAAGGCAATGATGGGTGGAATTTGTACAGTTGGAGGCAAACTTAGAGATTTTGTTATAGCAGCCTGTGCCTTGCCAGAATTCAGTATGAACCCTGCTTGGCAAGAGATGTGCTTAGCAAATGTTGCTGTTGTGTCTTTTGGCTTTTCCTGGTTAGGGGTCGCCACAGCGGAACTCCAGTCCGCTAATGATTGGCAGTAGATTTTTACGTGCTGAGTTGCCAGCTCTAATGCACAACCTTCAACGAAGGTGCGCCCATTCATGCATGTCTCCACACAGAAGACGCTCTAGCTGAGAATCAAACAGGACGGCATGATCCACTTCTATTTCTGTCTGGATCAATATGCCATCCATGTACTGTATTATTTTGTCTCATAGATTTAACACTTCAGAATTTCCCCATAGCATGCTGGAAAAAATAAAGGAAGAAACAAATCCCTGAGGTAACATGCTCATTAAGTACTGCTGATTTGCAAATGTGAAGCAAACCTCAGTGTTGACTCTGGAGACAAAGGTATTGAAAAGAATTCATTGGCTGCATTTAAGACTGAAAAGTCCCTTGTTGTGAGACTTATTCTAACCAGTAACTCTGGTATTGCCAGCACTAGATGAGCTGCTTTTGGTGTATGCTTGTTTACCGAGCACAAATCAGTTACCGCTCTTCAAGTCCTATCCTTTTTTGTACAGGCCAGGTAACAGAGTTCAAAGGGGACAAGATTTTTCAATAACCCTTTGTTCCTTCCACCTCTGTAGAGCCTTTCTGAATCTAGGTGTTTCTTCTCTGAGAATACAGTACTGTCTTTGATATGGCGGAATTCATCCTTGCTCAATCTGAATTTTAAGACAGTACATGCCGTCAATTAAATTGATACATTGCTCATAATTGAGAATATTGTTGCCTTGAATCCAAAAGCAGCTAAGATCCTTCTGACACTGACATAACTTCTGACTCATTGTCAGATTCAGAGATGTCAATGTCTTTTTCCACAAAATTCCATTATTAACATCAACGGGTAGTCACCGTGCACTCAGAGCATCCATTCCCAATACAGTAGTGTTATACTAGGGGTTTACAAAAAAATAAGAGTTGCCCCTTTTTTCCCAGTCCACTTCTGGATAATTAAATCTAATGTTAACAGTTTTACTCTTATAAGCAGGTAACAGGTAGCCATGTAATCTTAGACGCACAGTTTCACCATTTTTTCCTGATGAAAAGAATGAGGAGTAGCTGATACTGATTCCTCCATATCTATCAGATATTTTTCCCAATATTTTCCCTCTGCCCACACAAATGACATTTTATGCATCCCCAATGGCAAAAGTTCTAGATAGATAAGATGTTGTGGAAGTTACCCCATCATGCAGGGCTTATTTTAGAATATAATTTCAAGTATGATCACACGATTGCTCTCCTAATTCTGCATTCCCTGCGATAGCTGAATTGCTCCTTTTCTACCCTGCCCCTCCACTTCTAAATCTGTCAGTGATGTGGGAGCACAGAAAAATCAGGATATTTAAGTCTTGGCTGTGTCTTAGTGTCTTTTCTGTCTACCATATTGCACCTGGGATAGGCTGTCTGACCCATTACTTCATCATCTTCTCATTATTGTTTTGTTTATCTTTCTTCTGCTTTAGTTATTTTTTTTCTTGATCTTTTTGTTTTAATGTCTTTGCATTACACCCTGATCATTCTTTCTTACTATGTGTTTCCATGTGACAGAAATAGCATCTGAAATGTGTATTTTCCTTTTTTCTGTGTCCTTTTCTGTCCTTTCTAGGAAGAATTAGTAATGGAAAAAATCTTAATATGTCCATTTAACTTATTGGACAATAGGCGTCACTGTTGTAATACAAAGTTACAGCTTTCCTAACTGTTTTTTTTATTTTTTGCTTTTTTCATGCATGTGAATTTCATTTGCATTGTCTATTTTGTCAAGTTTTATTAAAAAATACAGTACTATGATTTTGTGTTGTTGGAGTAAGTGACTATCCTATGTACAAAACACCATTGTGAAACAAACTGATCAGCTATGGTCACTAAGCCATCTAAGGATATTCTGAATCCATTGAATAGCTTAGTGTCAAAACATTTATGCTGTCTGTGTACATAACTTACTTTGCAGTTCACCCCAATCTCAGGGAGGCATTACTGCCTTATCGTTGACAGCATTCTTTATAGTCTTGATCTGTGCTTCTGTTCCTTTAGGAATCAATGCATATCTGCTATCTCTGCTTTTAATGGCATTCCCATTTTTGTAATCCATTCCCCAAGTGCTCCCATATTCTGAAAAGGTGATTTCCACATGTCCTGTGAGGATATCATTTTAAACAATTTAGCCTTCCTGACGAAACTTTCAGTGGTGGTTAAAGGGGTCTGAACACAAACAGGTATAGGTTCTTCTAGCCTATCTTCTTTCTCTGCTAATTTTAAATCTGCTTCAGCCCCATTAAATGCATTTTTATTTGAATATGCATCTCTTTATTCTGTCTTCCATAGTTCTCAACAAAGATATTTACAGTTGATAAGCTTCCACAGCTAGGACAGCTGTTTAATCAAAGTCTTACCTCTGGATACATACCCAGGGAGTGGCGCACTGCAACTGTGGTCCCACTTCACAAAGGCGGTGCCTCCACCGACCCTGGAAATTACCGGCCCATTAGCTTGACAAGCCTTATCTGCAAAGCCATGGAGAGGATCATAATGGACCTCATAAATAAAGACATAGGGAATTTGCAGACTTTGGATCCAACCCAGTTTGGCTTTGTCAAAGGCAGATCATGCCTTTTAAACTTGGTTGACTTTTTCGAAACAGTCACCAAAGCCATTGAAGAGGGAAAGGCAGTCCATACAGCCTACCTCGATCTGGCTAAGGCCTTCGATACAATACCCCACTCAGGTATCATTGAAAAACTCATCAGCTTAAATGTTAACCCATACATCACAAGATGGGTTGCAAACTGGCTGAGTGACAGAACCCACAGGGTCAGAGTTGCTGGCGCCATGTCAGACTCAAAGCCTGTCACAAGTGGTGTCCCACAGGGCTCAGTCCTGGGCCCACTCTTGTTTGGCATCTACTTTTCCAAGTACAAGCAAACACAGGAGGGTTATGGCTGACAAAGTTTGCAGATGACTGCAAACTGGGCACCATAGTAGAAAACACATCTGACACAGATATCCTTCAGAAGGGTCTCACAGAAACGGATAACTGGTGCCAGAGCCACGCCTAAAGTTAAATGCCAAAAATGCATAGTCATACCCTTCGGGAAAAACAAGGTTACCCCTAGCTACCAAATAGGTGGCAATCCACTGAGCACAGAAGAAGTTATCAGGGACCTGGGGACCCAGGTTGATAGTAGTCTGTCATTCGACACCCATGTAGCTAAAGTAGTTAGGAAGACCTTCTACATTGCCCACCTTATCATGAAGGGATTCTCATCTAGATCAAGGGAGGTCATAGTCTCCCTTTACTCATCACTCATCAGACCAATGATTGAGTACAATGCCCCATTCGGAATGTATCTGACCCGACACTTGCAGCAGCTGGAGAGGCCACAAAAGTTCCTCACCAAAAGGATAAAGGGTCTCAAAAATCTGTCCTATGCTGCTCGACTGAAAGAACTCCAGCTCTATTCAGTCGCTTACCGCTTGCTCAGAGGTGACCTTTGCCAAACCCAGATTTGATGAATATGCTTCACCTCAAAAAATCTAGATCCATCAGAGCCACAAGGGCGGGAGACTTAAACCTTGACACGGCTATTAATAGGACGTGCTGGAGGGATAGATTCATCACCCAAAGACTCCCTATGCTGTGGAACAAAATCCCGGTACATGTGAGGCAGAGCACCTCGCTGGCCTTGTTCAAGAGAAATCTTGACCAATGGATGGGAGATCGCAGATATACCCCAGGGATTACCTCAGTGTCACTGCTCGACAGAGGCACAGCAAAATAATGGGTATAGTTCCCCATACTAAAGGGGTGGTGTAAGCCACAAAACGATGAGCTAGGCTTGTAAATGCCCTCGGGCAGATAGCCTAGTATGAACCTATGAACCTATGAACCTATATAATTTATTTCCCGCAGTCTGTCTGCACCCTAAGTCTTATTTGTATAATCTGTGTAGCTGAATGCAGATTCAGCCACATGTATAAAAGTCTTTGTGTTGACTGATATAGTAAATCCATGTTTGCAATTAATACAGCAAATGCTGTTTCTTCTGCAGACTGAGTTTTTGTTCTGTATCACCTGCATGAGAAATTGTAGCTTTTATAATCATTTTATGCATAAATAAATGTATCCATGCAATTAGCTTTGTCTTTACTAGTACCTACAGTACACATAGTTATTACCAGAACCTTTCCAAGAACATGTTTAAAATGTATTCCTTACTTGAAAAGTATCTGTATCATTTTTTTCACATCAGGAAATTCTCCTTTAAACCTCTGAGCTAACTTCTTAACATATCCTATTGCAGGTATACAATAATAGAAATGAAGCAAATTTGCAGTCTGTATTTTGCAAGGGGATAACAAGCACTGAACTGTTGTCTTTTACCTCATTCTTTTTTATGTGAAAAGCATCCATTTGTAAGAGCAGTTCAGCTCATGGGGTCACTATCCTAGAACCTCTGTCAATCCTGTAGTCCTACAGGTACATCGTATGGCATTTCATGTCCTCTTGACTTCTTTATTTGGATGTCTATCTCTGGGTCTGACTAGTAGTTCTCACTGCCAAATAATGAATTGCCCTTCTGGTCATGCAGTCAGCTGAAAGTATTCCATCTGATTTTTCCAGCCAGTCCTTCATTTTTCAACAGAGAAATATATTGCTGTTACCTCTCTTGAGCCTCGGCATTCTCTATTAAATGCAAATGTTCAAATAACACTCCTGGAGACCAAAGGCACATTTGAACAGAATAACAGCAGTTTCCTGAAAATCATAAAAGTAAACTTGAAATTGTAACAAGCCATGGATGTTTTGTATACATTAATGCTATAACAGCGATTTGTTCTTTGCTACAGGCAGGGCCCTATATGGACCATTCTACAGTCTTCTATCTGTTTTCCCCAATATAAACAATAAACACACTTTCTCTTCCAGCTAGGTATAGATTTCCATTCTTTCTTAACACAATCAAGTTTTGTTCCATGTCTCAGAATTTATGCATTTCATAACCTGATATCCAGTAAAAATCTTTTCCCCATATAAATGACAGTTACTTCTTCATTAATTATTACATTATCTAATAAACATTCTTTCTCCATCTAGACAAGGATACAATACCATACACCACTATGGGTATTTTCTACATATGTCTAGTGATCTGATGAAGCTCTGACAAGGGCAAACATGCTCATATCTTGTTTTAACTTAAAAAAAACATGGTTTAAACAAGCAATACCAGCTTGAATATTGTTTTCTTATTTTAATAAGAATGCAAAGTGATCCTTGACATGAATCTTACATAAGAATTTATGGCAACAGTCTATTTTATAAATGTGTATGCTAATATTGTTCCTGTACAACTAGTTTTCCTTTTTCAGTAAATAAACAGAAAATAGCTATACTTCCCTACCACTACAATGTAGCCATATACCTAACATCCTTCCTGTCCATGCACTTTTAACAATGTCACCATCCTGTCAGTGCCTCACTCATATTGTAGTTTAATGGTGTTGCTTCAGCAAAAGCCTTATTTAGATGACAGCCCCATTCATCTAACAATGTCTGATTCAATGTTCAGCTTAACAATACATTTATACTTTTCAGTTCTAATTTCATATAGTGATAGTAGCAGCACAATATCTGAAACAACTCTATGTATTTATTTAATTAGTTAGTTAGTTAAACCAAACACTCCAGCCCAATGAATTTCCTCTAAGAAGAGGTTGAATGAAGTTGGTAATGAATGACCAGTTATACCACAAATGCCTGTTACTTTCAAAGATTCCCAGACTTACTAAACTCTGACTCCCTTGTTTAAATAGTAAACCAGCTACTAGGGATCAAAACAATCTTCAAAGGGAGACTGAAATTTACTTAATTTAAAGAAAAGTTTATTTCCAAATTCCACTGAAGCTGTAGATAATGGCTATGCAATTTATAAAGTGTGCCTGGATCTGGAAAGTCATTTGACACATTTCAGCATGCTGGAATTGTAAACAAGCTTAAGGGCTTAAATGCAAACCCTTATGTTGTAAGATAAATAACAAACTTTCTGACAGATGCAAATCATGTTGTTAAAGTAGCAGGTGCCAAATCAGAAAGCAAAACTGTGATTAGAGGCACTCTCATGGCTCAGTACTGGGCCACTTCTGTTTGACATCTACTTCTTGAATCTCTAAAACCACTAACCCAGACATATGAACAATTAAGTTTGCCAAAGTCTGAAGGCTAAGTTTGTTTTCATATAGAAACTCACATCTTATTACTACAGCAAGAGCTAAATCATACAGCTCAGTGGTGTATTAGGAATGAGCCTAAATTAAATGCAAAGATATCTACCATTGTCATCTTTTGTAAATAAAATCTGACAGCAGCTTGTAGCATAGATACCACCTCCAACCAGGCTGATATGGTCATCAGAGATCTTGGAACCTTCAAAGACAATTCTATATCCTTTGAACATCACATAACACATTAGTCAGAAAATCCATCTACTTAGCTCACTTAATAACTAAATGTACCTTATCCAGATAAAAATAAAAGTTATCATTCCTCCATATACTGTCATAATCCCTCCAATTATAGAATATAATGTCCCTTTTAGTATGTATCTATCTAAGTACATCATGCAAACAGATAGAGCCTAGAAGTTCCTAGCTAAAAGATTACCAGACTAAAGACCTTCAGCAATTAAGGCAGGCTTGAAAGTCTATCCCATATTTTTCTCTTATAGATAACTGCAAATCGATTTATGTTAACATTCCTCACTCTTCTAGAACTCCACAAAACATGTCTTTACAAACACTAAAACTAAAGTATTGAAACTTATAGGATCAGGGTTTCATAGGTACTTGTTAGGCTATTGATACATGAGGATGTTTAGAAGCCTAGCCCTTTATTCCCATAAAATATTTAGCCCTTGTAGGTTAAGAATGAATAACCCAGAGAAGGGTAGAGCATTTCCATATTGCACCTAGTTATAAAGGAAAAGGTGTTATACCAGGGTGAATCTGCAGTTTCACCCATTCATCCAGAATAAGTATTAATAGACTAAGAAAAATACTTTGCTTATATGATAATAGGATCATAGGAATTTACTAGGCGAATGGCCCTAGGGCCCTTGCAAGCCTATCCAAGTTCTACCCTTATTTCCACTATCAGCACCTATTGCCCCTGTCCAAGAGAGACACAGGTAAAACCCCCGGGGTGAATTTATGGTTACCTATCCAATCGTCCAGATTACATTTGAAGAGGACCAATGAGGCGCTCTGTTTGACATGAAGTAGGAGTCTGTTCCAAAGATGTGGTAACTTCTGGGAGACAAATCTGTCCTTCCAGCAGGTTCTGTTAATGTTACATATCAGGTTAAGGTCATTAGAGCAAGTAACCCATGTACCATTTGTCAAAGTCATAATCAAAGTCAAAGTAAACTTTATTGTCGATCAGATATACACAGCAGTGCAAGCTGAATGAAATTACTTTGCTTTGGTCCTTGTGCAAGGCATAACAATGAACACATAGTTTGAGTGACAGTAAGACTAATGCACATACAGTAATACTTAAAATATTAACAACACAATAAATTACCACAATTGGGCAGAAGACATTCGACAATATTATACGAGTAGGTATTGTAAAAACTATGACTTCACATTGTGATTGCTTAGATATAACACTTCTTGCCAATATGCAGCATTTCCAATAAAGCAGGGTCAGAGATTGCCTTATATGCAAGGCAGAGATTGCATCTGAATAGCCTGTATGAAACAGAATAAAGTGACAGTGATTTCAGATGATCCCCATAGGACAGATGCTAAAGACCTTGAATTTTCCATGTGAGG
Organism: Protopterus annectens; assembly: GCF_019279795.1. NCBI lineage: Eukaryota > Metazoa > Chordata > Ceratodontiformes > Protopteridae > Protopterus > Protopterus annectens. The sequence goes on along the minus strand of NC_056725.1, from coordinate 1,977,066,606 downwards.
AGCCTTTGTGGTCTCTCCAATTGCTGCAGGTGCTTAGAAAGGTATATACCAAAAAGGGTGTTGTACTCGATTATTGGCCTGATGAGTGAAGAAAACAGGGAGGTTATAATGTCTTTTTTTCTGGAAGCAATGTCTTTACTTATGAGATGAGTAATATAGAATGCCCTTTATACCACTGTGGAGACATGGTGTTCAAAGGTAAGGTTGATGTCAACCTATGTGCCCAGGTGTCTCACCACAGAGTGTGTCCTTAGTGTGTTACTATTGATGTGGTACTTAGTAAGAACATCACTCTTACTGAAAGGGATGATAATACATTTTGTTTGCATTTTGTTTAAGGCCATGACTTTGGCACCAATCATTTGTTTGTGGAAGATCACCTTGTAGGATGTTGACATAATTTGGTGATTCTATGACCGCACCCAGTTTACAGTCATCAGCAAACTTTGTCAGACACAGACCTTCAGTTTTTGCTTGTACTTTGGAGAAATCGATTCCAAACAGTAGAGGTGCCAGGATTGATCCCTGTGGAACACCACTACTTAAGTTGAGAGGAAGATGATTTCAAAAAAGTATAATTCTCTGTCATACACATCTATCTCTCCAACCTGTCCTATTTATGATGTAGAGATTAATATCTCTTAAGCAGGTATGTATACCACCATTGGACTTGTGGATGTGCAATAGATCTGACAGGACAGGAGGTTGCTGAGGCTCTGTATGTGAGGTTGAGATTGCCCCTCAGTACCCTGTATGATTCTAAGAACAGGGACAACGCTTCAACATGGTCAATGAATTTCATGGTGAGAAAGTGGTGTGCTCAGTTAAGATGCATTAAGTGTTTGGGCAGGGATACGGCAGGGATAAGTATACTCAAAGATCAGCTTCACAAGTGCTGAATATAGTGGAATGAGGTAATACCTCAGTAGCCTGTATAATACCAAGAAGAGAGGCACGTCTTTCAGATAGTCAGTGTAATTTTTTTTTCAATTATGTCTTGATTTTCTTGGTGAGAAAAATGTATTATTTTAAGTTGTGTTAAGTGCTTTGACAAGAACATGCTGAAAGGACATTATACTTAATGATTTGCCTCATAAATGCCAACTACAGTGGAATGAGATTGCCCCATGCTAGTCTGTATAATACCAAGAAGAGAGACAAGACATTGAGACAGTCAGTGTAGATTTTGTGATTTAGGCCTTGATTTTCTTGTGAGAAAGTGCTGTGTTCATTCAAGTTGTGTTAAGTGTTTGGATAGGAACATATTCAGTGATTCACTTTATAAATACTAAATGCAGTAGAATGATCACATTCTTGGGCCTAGACCATACTTTTAATAATAAGCTGTCAATGGAAAATGACTTCCTTACAGTGGTGGATAAACAGTGATCAATAGTTTGTTATCCACATGGGTTTCCAGGTTCCTAACTACCAGATTGGTTTTCAGGGGGTTGTTGTTGATGTGATAGTTACAGGGGATGTCATGCATTTTTTGGTATTTAGGTTTTAGCCCACGGTTATGACACCCGCTATTTGCTTGAAAAAGACTACATAAAAGGTCTTGGTGTCCTCTTGAGAGTTTATGCTAGGACCAGATTTGCAGTCATCTGCAGATCTGGTCAGCCCTAAACCCTTAATGTTAGTTCTGATTGCTGCAAAGTAAACGCCAAAGAGGAGTGTATAATAGTCTCCTTTGGGAAGCATGACATCCCCTGTAACTATCACATCAACAACACACCCACACTAGCCATTAGGGCATAAAGAATAATAAATGAATAATAAAAAAGATTGTAATGTCCTGTGTGGCTGCGGTTGTGTCAGCTCATTCTAGAGATATGCAGATTTTGCCTTCTTTTGCATAGAAAATCTCAAAAAATCAGTTTCTGCACTTCCATTTGAAGGTACAATAATTTATAATAGACAGATGTTACTAGAAATTAAACAGTCGACATTTACATGTTGCTGGTTGGATGCCTTGAAGTCTGCAGAGTATGTAGGGCCTACTACTTGCACAGAGCTACAACAGCTGGGTATATAACTCTTCACACTCTAAAATGTCTGAAACTGGTAGAACAGGTTTCTGGAATATGTTGGGCAAGAGAAAAGAGAAATAGATGTCAGAGAACAAGGAAAAGAGGTGGCAGAGCAGGCACTGATGTAAAGTTAATAGCAAACCCCGACAGGCCTGTGCTATCAACTATACTGCTAGCTAATGTGAGATCACTGGATAGCAAGATGGACTACTTGAGAATGGAACTCTCCAACAAAAACAATGTGAGAAATACTTGTTTATTTTTGACTACTGAGACGTGGCTGCATGACAAGATAAATGATAGTGTAGTAAACTTAGAAGACATGAAGGATGCAAGGAGACTATGGCAAGGCATACAGGAGATCACTGACTACAAAATCAGGTCAGCTTAGTGTGAGGACAGCATTGAATTCCTGGACAGTTTGAACATCTTCCTTGGTAGATTTGAGGAAAAAAAACAAGTTGGCACTAAAGCTACCCACTGATGAGAAGGTTGCAGTACTCAACCACAGCACAGACGAGGAAAGAATAGAGCTAAGGAGAATGAACCCCAGGAAGGCTGCTAGTTGGGACAACATACTGGGCAAGGTGTTAAAAGGCTGTGCTGACCAACTATGCACAGTGTTCAAGGAAATATTTAACACCTCTCATGCCATGGCAAATATACCCTCAGGCTATAAGGAAACTAACATCATCCCATTGCCTAAGAAAACTACTGCATCCAGCCCTAACGACTACAGACCAGTTGCTTTGACATCCACTGTTATGAAATGTTTTGAGCAGCTAATCAAAAAGCATTTTTCATCATGCCTACCTCCTGATTTTGACCCTCTGCAGTTTGCGTACGCAGCTAACCAATCCATGGCTGATGCCATATCAGTAGCACTACACATCTCTCTTGAGCATTTAGAGGGCAAAGACAACTATGTGAGGATGCTGTTCATAGACTTCACCTCTGCATTTAATATGGTGGTACCAATGCAGCTGATAGAAAAACTGGCACATTTAGGAATCAGAAAACATCTCTGTAGCTGGATCCTGGACTTCCTGATTGAGACCACAGAAGGTATGTTCAGGTAAAAACACATCAAAGTGCATCATGATTAACACCAGGGTTCCACAGGGATGTGTTCTCAGGCCACTATTATTCACCATCCTGACCCATGACTGCTATGCTAAGCACAAGTCCAACCATATCATTAAGTTTGCTGATGACACCACAGTTGTGGGGATCATCACAAAGGAGGATGGAAGGGCATACAGAGAGGAGGTTGCATTTCTGATCAGTTGGTGCAAGGGGAACAAGTTTGACCTGAATGTAAGAAAGAAAGACCAAAGAGATTATCATCAACTTCAGGAAAAAGAGAATAAACCACCCAGTGCTCAGGATCTATGGTGAGAGTGTGGAGAGGGTCAAGAGTGCAAAATTCCTGGGTGCACATATATCAGAGTCTCTCTTGTGGTCAGGAAATGTCAGCTAACTGGTCAAGAAAGCACACCAATGCCTCCACTTTTTAAGAAAGCTGTAAAAAACTAAGCTTCCTCCTCATATTCTCTCCATCTTCAATAGAGGTGCAATAGAGAGCATCCTCACCTGCATGGTTTGGAAGCTGCACAGTTACAGAAAGGAAGGTGTTACAAAGAGTGGTGAGGGTTGCAGAGAAGGTAACAGATTCCAGTCTTCCATCGATGCAACATCTTTATTCTGCAAGAAGCATCCAAAGGGCCACCAAAATAATACAGGACAACACACATCCTGCACATGGACTGTTTAAGCATCTGGCATTGAGCAGAGGATATTGTTGCATTTGTTGCAGGACTACAAGATTCAGTAATAGTTTCTACCCTACTGTGATTTGACTTCTGAACTTTGACACTAATCCCAGGGGTCTGGACACATAATAAGTCAGTTTTTATTTATTTGTGCAATATATACTCACATATATTCCAAGTAGGTGCAATATTTATTTATTATACCCATAATCATTATTATTTAACTCATTTGAGTGCAATATTAGACGAATAACTTAGGCATTCCAATCTGTAGTGTGTTTTGTATTACTTTAAATAGGGTAGTTAATTTAACTCATGGGAGGGTATTCCTTTTGTACATCTGTTTTGATAAATGTCTCTGCTCTTTCTTGCATGTATTGAGAGTAGTATAGTATTTGTTAGTTATGTTTATTCCTCTACTTGTATGTGTTGTTTCAATTTCCTTTGCAATCTCAAAAATTGAGCTGAGGCACAAAATTTCATTTAGGTTACACATGTGTAGTTCTAAATGACAATAACGTTTACTTTGACTTTGACTTTAATAGACACATGTCATGATAACACTTCAACTATTCTGGGAGTGGGGTGGGACATAAGGGAAGAGACGTTTGGGACAGGTGTAGGGACTGTAGTGTGTGTGTGCGTGTGTGCGTGTGTGCGTGTGTGTGTGTGTGTGTGTGTGTGTGTGTGTGTGTGTGTGTGTGTGTGTGTCTGCCAGTGCCTACACGAGCAGTAGTTTACTACCATGATGTGCAGATCAGCAAATCTTAGTAGAAAATGTGATTCAGAGACATTTAAATTAGTTGTTAATGAAGTCTTATCACAGCTAACATGCCTGTGAAACTCAAATGGGAACTTTGTGTAAAAAAGGCTTTTTTAGAATGAGACATATGACTTATGTTAGGCACTTTAATAAATTCCCTGGCATGTCTAACCTCATAATCAGTGTGTTTCAAAATGTAAAGGTATCGTACAATTTATTATTTAAGAACTTGTTTTCCACAGTTAGGAGCACATATCTCTACATTCTAAATTGCATATCTTTATTCTTTTTGATTTATTATTACATTTTATATTATAAGTGAACAGGTACACTTGTCCAGAGACACTTTTCAAACATCACCTATGTCACACATAAAAGTTTCTTGATTTGAATATTCTTTTTAATAATTAAAAATATCAGCAATACTGAACAAATGTAGGTTTCTTATGTTTGGTCAAGATATCTTTTTACATTTGTATTTTGTTTGATTTTGTTTTGTGAAAGGATCTGCTATGTTACACTGACAACAGAATTGCATGTTTTGCAAATGTAGTGTGAACTGTTGAGGACCCTTGGAATTAGTATATTTAAGTAAATGGGCATTTGAGGTGTGATGTTTCCCACATGTGGGGTACAAAGGGGCTTGCCCCTGCAAAATGCTTTTTTGAATATTTTTTAAGTTTTATTTGATGATTTTTTTTTTATTTAGAAAAATTGACAAACATTTTTCATCAACGTTTAACGTAACTTAAGATAGGAAACCAGCAAATACATACATGTGCAGTCCTCAGAAAGTCCAGCCATACTGACTAACATAGAAATGATTTTGGAAAATCATATAACATGCAAAAGATAGTTAATATAGATCCATAAAAATGTCCAGCAAACTGGCCACTTGAATGACATTAGACAAAATAAGTAAACAAAACACTCTCAGTACATATGAGTCCTTAACTGGTTCCAAACCATTATGTCCTCATTATTAGGTGCCTTAACTTGGAATAAATATTTCTTCTACTGGGACCTGTATTACCCATCTACCAAAAGATATAGCCCACATTAAGATAATCAATACCTCGGGTAGTGCAGTTGTAGGAAATTATCTAATTCTAAGTCTGTGAAGAAAGGATGTTTATCATGTAATTTAGAGAGCATTCTAACTGAATGTGTTAAGGTTAACACTATGGAATTACTCTATCTAGATCCTGTTCTGAAGCTGTGAGTTTTCAGCACCTCTAAGTTTTGGATAGCCCTAGGCAAAGTAGTGCTCCGGCGCCCCTTAAGCTCCACCCTCACCAAACTCATGAAACACCCCTATTTGAGCCACACCCACTGGGTCATTCCCCAAGAAAGCCCCTCCCGTCATTTCCTTAAATTATTTAAATGCATAGGAAGAAAAAGATACCTTGCAATGTAGTTAAACTGCAGCTACCTTTGCATATGTATTTTCTACTTGAAATACCAGATCCAGATCATGGTCAAATAGGGTTCTAGGAAGGGTAATAGACCGCCACCCCAGAGCAGCCCCTCCTGCAGCAAACCCCAGCAGCAGCCCACTCCTCAGCCATTCCAGTATTCCATTACTTGATTATCTCACCAGTTACTATGCATATATTCTATTATTTGCTTCTACAATGATTACAGATATTGAAATAGCACAAACACAGATAGCCATTTGCTAAACAAACAATACACTCTCACAGTGAAAACAGACTTAGCATGAGCAGTAAACTTGTCTGCCCTTGAAACTCATATTCATTGACATGGCAAAACTCACTTTCATTGAAACAGCAGGAAAACCCACATCAAAGGCATAAACCAAAAACCTGAGATAAGATCATGTATATTATGTGAACTTGGACAGTTGTGAATCAAGCCACTCACCAATCTCTTCCTTGTCTCTTACACACATACATACATACATATACAGTCTCCCCTGTCCAACACACACACACACACACACACATGCACACAATCTTCTAGCTCAAGAATAAGTGGACAAAAATCCATTATTATGGAAATTTTAACTAATCCTCTTAAACACTGAAAAGGTTGTAATAACAGATTTAACATTAACATTAATGTGCATTTTCTGAAGGACATCAATTGTCTGTCATTTAGCAACTGCAGCCTACAAAGATTTGCCAGAAAACCTCACATTTTATGAAAAACAGAGGCAAAACGTGGAAAGTTAAGGCACACACCAATCTGTTTCTCTCACTCTCTCTCATTCACTCGTGCATATAGTCTGACCAATTATGCACACATGCATACACTCACAAACCACGTGAATTGCACATACCTGCTTGTACCAGAACAGATCCTGAAGATCTGTTTTTTTTCCTGCAGTCTGGCTACTTGGGTTACATATTTGACAAACCACATCATACATCACACACAAAAAAAAAAAATCTCAACCCTCTTTACTTGCTGTAAAACTAAAAGTAATAAAATTGCGGCACAAAACTTCTTTCATTACAATGATGATAAAATGAGCCTTTGATATCTTTCAGACTAGTAACTCAGCTACTTAGCTAGTTATCATGTAGAAGCACATGTTTCTGTCTGACCTGCTGACTTTTAGCCACTCGCTAGGAGATGTGAAACAGAGTGGGAGCCCAACATGAATTTATGAGTCTGTATGTTTGTGACTTTTATCCATTGCCTTTTTTTTTTTTGGCAAACTATTTTCTGTTGCTTCTCCCTGACCTAGCAAGTCTAATTTGAATTATCACCTCTTTGTGTGGGATTTTATTTTATCTGATTGGAATTGGGAAGTCCTGAGCTGATCGCCATCTTATGAATGTTGAAAATGAAATGGGCAGTGGCTATATTTACATGGCGATGGGTTTTGAATCTAATCAGTTAAAAGAACAGAACCATTCAGGAATGTACATTTTAATATACTCATATACATACCTCTGCCACGGTCGCCTAGTTCGCCTATGCCTAAGGTCGGCCATGAATAGAAAAGAAAACTGGCTATGGTCGAGTGTACTTAATATGCTGTGTGTGTGTGTGTGTGTGTGTGTGTGTGTGTGTGTGTGTGTGTGTGTGTGTGTGTGTGTGTGTGTGTTTGCGTATAAAAATGCTACACATGAAAATATCAGCCAGCTGTTTTTTTTTTTTTTTTTGGGGGGGTGCTGACCTAACGAAATGGTTTAATCGAATAAATGTAATATCTGCATTTTAATGAGTACTAGGCTTGTCGACTAGAATAATTTTACTGTAAGGAGTCCATTGAATTTCCTTCTAGGCGTTGGTGCTTGTCATTGTCAGTCCACAGTGTTTTAATAGTTTACTCTCAATTTATAAATTACTAGATGCGTTAACGAAGTTAGACAAGTGGCATAATTGTTAATAAGGTCTATTGACAAGAAGTGCATGCAAACAGTATACAGTCCCTAAACGCTAAGCTTTCCTGACTAGTGTTTCTGCTCCCTGTAAACGCGTGTTACCTGACGGTATTATATTTAGCATTTTTTAATCTTTTTAGCAACATCGACTAGTTAAGTGTCACTATAAGAAACAATGCATGTGTTATTTTCAGTGGGAAGCAGCTATCTTCGTAAGACCACTGAAATGCATTCAAAATGCCCATCTTCCTTTTGCAGACGGGCTGGTTCCCTGACTGCAGTGCAGATGAGAGGATGCAGAAGTTTCCTCGAGTGACAATTTAACACTGGTTGAGATTACAAACACCACACACACACAATCTCTCTTTCTCTCGCATACAGAAACAAACAGTTTGAATTACACATGCATACACTTTCTCACCTTCTTTCTAAATCAAACTGCCACATGGACTTAGCCCCCCACTTCACGGAACTGCGAGCTTAAAATTTGCGCGCAACTGAAAATTGGATTTACTTCCAAGCTGGCGTAAGCACGCATGATTCTCATTAAAGGAGAAGACGCTAATAGCGCAATCAACCTGCTGCAGCTGTAAAAGTGGGAGGGCGCTCACCCCCCATGGTTCCGACGCCCTTGTATTTATTTTTTTTTATTAATTAGTTAAGTTAGTGCATTCTTTCTTCCCGCCACCTGCTGCAGGCACTGGGAAGAAAGAATGCACTAATTAAACTAATTAAAATAAAAAAATAAATAAGCCAAAATTGCGCCCTTTACAAGGCCGGCCTGTACGGCGCCCTAGGTGGTCGCCTAGTTCGCCTATGCCTAAGGCCGGCCGTGCAGCTTATGTAAAGTAGCCGAGTCATCCATCAGCACAATTCATAAGTAGTTTTGACACAAACTGTTAAAACTAAAACTGATGGCAGATATCGTTACTTATTGGCTACGCCTCATTACCATCTAAACCAAACAGTGGCATGTACAGGATATTTAGCTATATGTCTCTCAGTGGTCATCTCATTTTCTGGACAACGATACTCTCCTCTCTTCCTTGCTTATATGTGCTTGTATAAAACAGGCTGTTCCTGCCACCACCTTTCACTTAATCCAGTTCTCAGATTTTTGTATCTTCTTTTTTAGTTGGAAGACTGTAGCCTGTGGTGATGCTTAAAAAAATCACTAACTTTTCTGTTACCTGGATGCTTCTCAACCAGCTCTGCTTCTGCTGTCCTGGAATCTTACTGGCCTACTTCTCAGCATCACCACTTTGCCATTCTATCCACTACTGCTTAACCTTTAAACTTTCTCCAGTTTCCAAATGGCTTTGTGTTCTAACTGGTGACCATGATCATGACACTCTCTGACTCAAACACTATGAGGTCTTTTAACTCTTCCTCTTCCAGGAATTCAGTACAGAATGCCCCTTGCTTATATACCACTATTCTGCTGCTATTGAAATGTCTACAAGAAGCATAATATATGTAGGTTTATCTTGTTGCAAAAACATGATCTATATATGCCATCAATCAATTACACTCATGACGTTTTACTTTTAAAGAATTACGAGGTAATGATGAGCTAAGAAAATAAGAGAAAAAGACAGCATACTTACTGTTAGCAAGGTTTGGTTTTATTAGTCAAGTGCACCACTAACTACTAAACACAAGTAAAAGAAAGAAGTCATGGGTATTACATAGCCATGTAGCTGAAACACTGGTATGTCCTTCTGGAGTCATTTGCATACATATCATGGGCATTCACTACTGGTGGTTTAAGGTATTGTACAGCCAAGTATATTGCTTTGTTTGGTCTTATTTGTTTTTTTTTTATTATCTGTAAATAGGCTGACTCTGTTCAGAATTCTGAATGACAGATACAAAGAGGCAACAGAGCATTGGTTCAAGCACTGCCCCCATCGAATCTCAACAACCACTTATTTTTCTTTGAGAGAGACATGCAAACTAGCTATACTTGCTTCATGACACCTTATTACCTACTCCTTATCCAGACAACATTTTTCAAAGCCTCTTCCATTTGCCTATCAGTTTGCTGTGTGGGACTGAGTCAAATGCTTTTATAAGGTGAAGGTATATAACACTGGCTACCTTTCCTTTGCCAAGTTACAACATAACCTAATAATAAAACTGCCTGTGACTGCACTGAATTATTTTTTCTGTGTCATATTGATACTCATTATGCAGTGTGCTGTTCCCCAAGAAACCAACAAAATCTTCATTCATCATTTCCTCCAAGGCTCTGCATAATACTGACATCAGTGGATTAGTACCACCTTATCAACTCTAACCAATCCACTGTACTTATACTGCTGCTGAGAAACTGCAGATTTCTTTTAGGTGCTTTGTAAATATGCTTTTTCCCCGTGGTTATGCTGACAGCATCTAGTTCCTGGCTTTTCATTTACTTCTTGAGTTTCCTTTCTGCAACTTCCTTTGGTTTGAGACTTTCAAATGCTCTCCCTATTTCATCTTCCTGTTCCAGAACTGTCATTCTTCTTTACTTCTGTTCTGTGAAAACAGATAAAAGTTCACAGAGAATATTTGCTTTTTCCCCACTCCTTATGTACTCTTTCTTGCTGCTTCATCTTGACTTTCCATTGCCAGCTCTATTCCTATAGAATCCTGTTTTCTCTTTCTTCATTTCTTCTACCAAGAACATTCTGTTCTTTCTGTGCTTCTTTACATGGTAAACAGAATGACTGAAAAAGCATGAAATAAGAGCTTACTAAAGACACTCTATCACAATGTCTTTATATTACTGTAGATACTGTACAGCTAGACAGCTTTCCTTTATTTTCTTCTTCTTTTGTTTCTTTCCATCTTTTTAAAAAAATGTGGAGATTTTTTTTTAAAACCTACATCAGGGTTTTCATTGTATTAAATCATATGTTAATAAAAGCTGCACAGTTTCCTTGCTTGTTAATCAGTCAGGGTCATTAGAGTTATATGTTGACAGTTTATCCCGTTGAAACTAGAGTTTTAACAAAGGTTTTTACCATTTTTCTATTTACAGACGTAACAAATTAATTCTAGCAGTTCTTAATTCTTTTAACACAGACTTAAATTGTAGCCATAGAAACCTGTATTGTATGTATTTATTCTGACATTCACAGATTTTTTCGTTTTTCTATTGATACCTTATCTGCATTGCTTGTTTTGTGAAGAAGGGGTCAAATGCCATTGTTTTAGTTTCTCATTAGTGAAATTAACATTCACTAATTAACAGATTGTGACCTTTTGTGACCTCGTGCGCACCCCACTCCATTTCCCTCTTACACAAATAGAAAGTTCTTTCCATAGCTTACTAAACACAGTTTGTTTCAGAATCACTCAAAGTGAATTTCATCTTTTCTTAATTTAAGCTTTCCAAGTTTACAGTTATGAATGTTTATTATCTTTCCATATTATATAGCTATGCAGATTTTGAATTAATTAACCTCTGGGGAGGGGGTAAAATTCTTCCACATGCTATGCAATGCATAGAGTAAGTTGTCTGGGAAATGGAAATAAAAAGGTAAACCGTGGTTCATGCATGTTCACCAGGGCTTGATCAGGTCTATGTTATTGCACAATGACACCACGTCTGCCTGTGGAGTGCAGAAATGTTTTATATGAGCAGAAGCAACTGAATATCAGAGATAATGAAATTATTTTTAGTCATACTATATAACAACACTTAACATGGTACTGCAATACACTCATCAACATCCAACAGCAGGCATGGCGTCTCAGAGCCAGGAAAGAAGGTGGTAAACAGAAGTACTGTAAACATATAAAGGCCACAAGGAAAGCCTTATAAACATATATAACCCCATCTACACAAAACTGCACACATGTGGCTATGTACGGTTTGTGGCCGGACACACACCTATAGATATATATATATATATATATATATATATATATATATATATATATCTATATAAGTGTATATATATATATATATATATATATATATATATATATATATATATATATATATATATATATATATATATATATACAGCTGTATTCACATACCTGGCTACAAACTATTTAAAAAACATGACCTAACTAGAAATAATATTTCCAAACCTTACTGCAGCACAGTTGTTTCTGTATTTTTCCTGCAGTACTGTCACTCTAATACAGATCAACAAAGAAATAAGGCCTTGAAATGTGGTAACACACTGACATCACACTCAAAGAACCAGTCAATAATGAGATGAAAATTGTGTTTAATGTCTATAAATGAGTAATAAGCTGCATGCAAGTCTGCATTGTATGGAACTTGGGGACCATTCCAAAGCACTAGGGATCTTATGGTGATATAATGCTTACTCCATAAATCATTACCAGACACAAACACTACAGCATGTGCACTGACATGCTTACCACATATGGGTGACTCTGTGTGCCCTTGTCTGTCTATGCGTGTCTGTGTGTGCATGTGTGCGTGTGCATGTGTACGTGTCTTTGTGTTCACCATCTGAATTTTCTTTTACCAGCCCATTACCCAAACAGTACCTTCTGTACCAGTATGCTGATTGGTGGATGCACAAGCTGGTCAAGCTGCACACTCTCCAAGTACTGTTAGGTAACTCACAAACGACCATGATCTGTGCATGTTCAGTATGTTGTACATTTTTCTGATTGGATACAAGCTACACACTGTCATTTATTTATTTATTTTATTTTACATTTGTTGACCAGGATTGACCGAATGAGCTGAAGAGCCCTTTTCAGCGGAGGCCCGCAGAGAAAAGCTCCAACATATTATACAATTTTCATTATAAATCAGCATTAAACAGCAATATTACAGGATTATTACAAGGCATTAAGTAACAATAAAATGTTGTACAGTGTCAATAAGCAGGAGTATAGCATAACTATTTCAAGATGTATAAAAAGAAATATGTCATTAAGATGAGTTTAGTTTTTGGGGTAAGTGGTTACAAAAACCCAGTTTTATCATGATGTAGTTGCATGAAGGCAAGACAGTTACAATAGAATGTTTATCTGAGGCAATTTGCTTAACAGATTTCAGAAGACAGTAGAAAGAGTAGTCAAGGAAGATTAGAGAGAGCTAGTGAGAAGAGTGAGTTAAGGGCAGAAAGTAGATTAAGGTATGAGAAGTAGGGGATGTTCAAGGAGGGAGAGTACAGTGGCAGGACCAGTTACTTTTAAAGTGCACTTTGGTGGCTGTCTTAAATTGTTTAGGATGTGTAAGGGTCCTGATTTCTAGTGGGATCCTATTCCAGGCAATAGTGGGGTGATAGCTGTACATGTTGCATCCAAATTTAGACTTGGGTTTGTAGATTTGTAGTAGGTCTTGGTTAGAGCTTCGGAGAGGTCTGGAGGGAGAATAATGGGAGATGAGAGGGGATCGTGCTGGGCAGTAGAAAGGCTGGTATAGGATAGAATGGATGATCTGGAGCTGAGAAAGAAAAAGCTGGTGGGGTAATTCAAGCCAGTTTAGGTGTTTTACAGAGAGACAGTGATGGGATTTGTAGGTTTGTTGGACAGCAAATCTTAGCTACCTTGTTGTAGGTAGGTAGGTAGGTCATGTATGTGATTTTGTTTATAAATCAAGTACACACCCATATTGTATCCCAGAACATGTCTATCATTAAGGGTCAATGAACAGTTGATGGTTTTAATGGCTGATTTCTACATTTTAAAACAAAAAAAGCATTTCAGCATTTCCCTTGTCTTGAATATTAAACTTACAATAAGAGATCTAAGTCATCAAGTTTGCAAGTGCCAGATTATCACTAAGTAAAGACAAATGCCCTTCATGTTTGCAAGGCTTTTGTGGTGGGTCTACAAGCTTGAGGAGATCTAGACTATTTAAGCCTGGACAGAGGGAGGTGTTCTCACTCTTTGATGATGTGGTGAGAGGGATTGTGAAAGCATCTGATGGATATCTGCTCACCAGTAAGACCATTAAAAAAAGAGAAAGTGAGGGAGAGAGAAGAGAAGAGCTTCAAAAGGGTAAGGATTATTTTGGAGTTCCTAATTATTATCATAATTCAAAAAGTTTGCCCTTTCTTGGTTTGGTGCTTTTTCTGCCTGTCACGACTTTGGGTATGGTTGATCTGGATTTGATCCTCTTGATTGCTTTTAATTATATATTAACAAAATGTTCTCATACTGGCCAAGGTTTTTGTTTTGCTCATTTTCATTGCACAATATAGTCTTTAGCAGTGGTGGTTGGTGACTGTTTTGGTCTGGATAATAGGTAGAGGCTCGGTCGCTTGGGGAAGTTTTGTTGTTGCATCTTCATTTTGTTTGCCTGACGGATTTGTCTGAATTTCCTTCTGTTGTGGTGGTACTGGGTTTTCAGTGTGGCCATGTCCTCATTCCCCCCTTTTTTACTTTCAGATTTATCTTTTTATTGTAGTCATGGTAACTTCTTTTCCCAGAAGAAAGAGGAAAATAAATAGGGGACCCTTGGTGATACTTTACAGTTACAGTTTAGCAATGGTTGCATGTAACTTCCTTTATTTTAATGGTAGTTATTTGTCTTTCAATTATTAGAATGTTAAGAAGTGGAATGGGTGTTTTCTTCCTGTTCACAGGTTGTTGTTCTCTATTTTCCTTTTATTTTCTGATCTGTTTCTTCACAACCATGGTCAGTTTGTCATACTAGCCATTTTTTGCACTTGTGTTATAGCACACAAGGCTCTTGCCTTTCAGGATTTCTGTCAGATGGAATCCGTGATTGACAAAGGTGATAGATGAAGAAATAAACAAAGTACATTCCATCAAGTGTACCTCATTATAGGACTGTACCTCACTCTTATTCTTTATAAGTAATTTTTCTCACAGTTCTACATTAAAATGGTCTGCCACACTTTCATTGCTAAGAATTTAATAGATAGACAGGGAAATAGTAATGAAGTTTAATTAATCAAAGGAGGGATCTGATTAATAAACAAGTTGCTGATGATAGAGTTTTAGGACCTTTTCATTCCCTCCCATTTTCCAGTTTTGCCCCTAGGGTTAGTTCCAAACAGTATGGTAAGGCAGTATAGGATCATCCACCACTTGTCTTTCCCATTCGGGTATTCAGTCAATGGCAGCATCTGTAGATTGGATGTGCAGGTCAAGTACACGAGACTGGAGGTTGCTATCAATGTCATTAGAAAATTTACTGACCCTTGGCTTGAAAAGAAGGACATTGAATCATCCTTTCATCTACTCATTATTGAGGCAGAAGATTAGCCTTATTTAGGGATTAGCATTGAATAGAGGGGTCTTATGTGAATCATAGCAATGCCCAAGGGATGTTCGGTGATGTGCTGCATGTTCAAAATATTTAATTGATCCCTTCACTTGTCATGGCAACAGAGATCTGACTATCCACTATTTTGATTACTTTTGTTTGTTGGAAAAGAGGTTTTGGGTGCTACTGAGGCTTTAGAATCTTTCTTGCAGCTGTGATAGGAGCTGGGAGTTCAGTTGTCAAAAGAGAAAATAGAAGAGATGAAAACATTTGTACTTTTTAGGCTTAGAAATGGATGTATCCAATTCCAGTTTCAGACTTCCATCTGTAAAGTTTAAAAAAAATGCAGGATTGTATAGCTCAATTCCTAAGTTAAAAAAATAGAATTCAGCAAATCATGGAACTTTTGGCTTTGTTGGACTATGTGTGCTGGCCGGATACCCGAGTAGGCCATTTATCTATGGGTTGGCCAACCTTTATAAAGGCGGTAAACCTAAATATCACTGACTAAGAGTGACAGAATGAATCAAATAGGATCTTTACATCTGGGGGTTCCTTTTACTACACTACTATGGTATTATTTATTGGAAGAGGGATTGGGTTTCTTCCTCTGAGATAAAATTATTTACACATGTAGCCAGTGCTTTTGGGATGGGTGCGTATTTTCAAAGCAGGTGGGTCCCCTACCACTGATCTAATTCCTGAAGGCCCCAGGTTCAAAAGGATATTACATTTTTTGACTTTATGCCCACATACCTCTCAAACTCTTAGTGCAAGAAATATGAACAAAACCTAAAGTAATGGGGGGACAAAGGCCCAAAAATAGGATCATATTTTAAATATTGCTCTTATAAACTTAGAAAGTTTCTAAAATTACTCAGTTTGTGTTAGCATGTACTTTCTGAAAGTTATGAAATTTGAAATTCCAATACATTCCATGATTTAGTGGATTCAATCATCAGTAATTTGCCAAAAAAACAAGTTTTATCAGGAACAGACCAAAACTATGAGGCAAAAATCTGGACGTGCTACAAAAATCTGAACAGTTGAGAGATGTGTATGCCCATCTGGGCAGTAACCATTGTTTGGGGTGTCCTACTCAGCAATAATAAGGTAGTTTTTCATTGTGATAACATGGCTGTAGTGCATATTTTGTCCAAGAGAACTTATAAGTCCAAAAGGGTTACAATCGTTAAGGCAGGCAGGCACCCATCGTCAGTCGAAATGGTCTTGAGGGACCATACAGGTTTGCGATGCTTACAGTTTTTTCCCAAATTCCAAGAAATTATGCAACAGACTGAGATACCATATTTAATTCTGTTTCACTTAGGCCAGAAAGAAACTGAAAATTTGCCTAAGAGGCACCTTTTCTATGAAATTTTTAATGCTTTGTTTATGGCGCAGTCTGTATGTCCTGGCTCTATCACTTGTTGATCAGCCGTCATCTAGAGACTTTCCTGTTCCAATTTGACTGCTACTTGAGCATCAAAAATGGTAAGAACATTTGTGAAACCATAGACTTTGTCAGCAGTTCCAGTGTTGGGATTTCATGTATTTAACCACTAGGACTTACAATTCAAAGATTCACTTTGATTCTGTCCGGATGGCATACATTTATCTGATGTTGATTATAATTTGCTGAATTTGAATTTTACCTTGTTGATTCAGATGTTATTATAAATTAATGTTTAATAAGCAATTATTAGTAAAAAAAATCTTATTAAACATTTTTCAGGAAAAGAGGGGAACAGGCAAACCACCTGGTGGGATGATGAGGGGCAGAATTCCCTCGTTTTGCTTTTCCCCTTGCTTACCTGGGCCTCAGAGACCATTTTTCAACTATGGAATTATGTGTAGGTGTAGAAGTTGTTCTCCTGTAGAGACAAGTGCCAAGATGGTTTGAGTATGGACAAGGCTGACAGGTGTGTGGTTCTTTATGCCACCTGGTAAAAAGAAACAGTAAATTATGTTTGTATATAGTGATATACTGTCATTGCATAAATAATTGTGTTCATGGTTCAGAAATGATGGTTATATTCAATAGAAAAGGATGAAATGACAAGCTAGTGTAGTCATTTATGCTTTAAGAGGATTTGGCACAACATTGGCTTATTTTGCCTGTCAACCTTTTTTAGATTATAAATGACAATGAACTATTTGTTGAAAACATTGCTGATGCTGTTTTTTTAAAAAAAGCATGCTTGTTCCAGTTATGTTAATGCAGTTCTAAACATCTGAGTTTCATATTTGCTTTTACAGAGGTATGAATAGTGGAGTAAACCGTCCAATACAATGTTGCATATATAGAAGTCTTAAGCACTGCTTCATATAATTCAGTTTGAAAAAAAACTATAATGAAGTGTATAATATATTAGTAAATATTTTAGTAAATGAAGGGAATTTGCCTACCTGAATTTCTTAGACTCAAGAAGCTTGGCTTGCGATCTTTCCATTTTCAGCACACAGTGGTTGGTCTATCTGTATTACCTTATTATACATTCAAGAGACTTCATAAATATTAACAGCAGGCTATAGAAGCTCTTATCCTTGACAGTTTCCTTCTACAAGCTTGCAGCTATTGACTGAATTGCTGTATGAAGTGACATTTTCATGAACTCATACTTACGTTTCGTACAGGATCCCAACAGGTACTGGAACTTTAATAAAGGAAAAATCCATATAGATGAATGAGATTTTTCATATTATTGTTTTCCCTTGTAGAATGTTTATAAACAAAGCTCTACATTTGGCTGCAGAATACTGAAATGAGGTTGTTGTAATAGTGGCATTTGTTTTTTTTTTTAACTTTTCTGTAAACTAAATTTTTAGGATACATTTTAATGTCATTTTAATGCTGAATGGCAGTCTTGGAAACCCAGCATTTTCTGATTAGATAAGAAGTTTTAAACACAAAACAGCTGGCTGAGTTTTCCTATATAATACCATTAATAGAGCCCATTCCTAACCTCAGGAGCAATGGCAGAATAATATATGCAGTCTCAGACCTCCTTTCAGCTTCCTTGTCTCTTATTCTAAGTTGAACCTGTCAGCTTATGCTTCATTACTGTGTGGTAGTTTGGTGGCATAGCCCATAACTCTGCGGGAGCTACAAAGAGATCAATCATCTAAGCCTTGTTTAGACATCCTGGACTCAGTAATAAAAATGTTTTTATGTTTCTCACAGTCGTGTCTCTGTTCAGTACTGGAATAGCAATGATGCAAAAGTCCATCTGGGAAATAAACAGATTTTATTTTAATTTATATTAGGCTTTTCACATGCTCAGACTGTATTAGATATCAGAACACTGAATATAAAGATATATCACCAGATTTATATAATGTTTATTAATTTGACTGCAATATATTTTCACTGACAAGCCCAATACAAACAGGAAGATTTAAAATTATTTCTGGAAAAAAAAAATGAAATACCTCTGTATTTGTATGTGACTAAAAGGTGTATGTATATGTCTTTTTTCTACTTAGTTTTGCACATTACATATATACACATTTCTAATCTGCAAACTGCAGGTACATCTTTACTGGATACAGATTTTCCAGATTATGTTGCTACTACCACTAGAATTTTAAAATATATATATTTTTTTATTCTAAGAATGTTGCTTAAATGGAGATGTTTGTTTGGATGAAAACACATGTAATGCCTGAATACAATTAACAAGTAAGCAATAGTAATCACACATTGTAATTGTTACACTTCTTCTTTTGGCTTTTCCCAGTTAGGGGTCGCCACAGTGCATCACCTGTCCGCTCATGATTGGCAGTTGAGTTTTACGGTGTCGGGTTACCAGCCCGGTGCCCAACCTTACACAGAAGGCACACACATCCACCTACAGCATGTCTTTGGGATGTGGGAGGAAACTGGAGCACCCGGAGGAAACCCATGCAACCACAGGGAGGACATGCAGAGTCCGCACAGAAGGCACCCCAGCCGAGGATCGAACCGGAGAACCTCTTGTTAAGAGGATTGCGATTGTTACACTATACATAAATATCTAATTATTTTGTTTTATTTATTAAAACGTGTTTTTAGTTTAGCTTATGAAAAGCTGTTTAGCACACCATGAATTAACATTACTAGACATATACTTCACATTTAGCAAGTAAAATTTCTGATCATTCGCAAAATAATTTTAATAAATTGACCTGAAAGAAAGAATTTTTTTTGTTAAGATGAAAATAACACATAGTCCCTACATTCAGAAAAAAATCAGTAAGGATCAAGCAAGTCATTGCTATGTGTTACACCCTTAAGAGATTCTGAATCTTTTACATTTAGTTGTAATTTTCAATCCTAATTTGTCCAAATATAAACACAGAGTTAGGTTTCAATCTCCAGCTGATATGTAATTGCTCCTATCAAACAATAACAGTACATTAAATAAATGGAAGGAAAATTTGTCTTTCACCACAATAAACATATCTTGTTAAAATACTGGTTAACTTAAATTAGGACATTTGCATTATGTTATAACAAATACCCTCTATGTCTCTTCTTTGGTTTGAGTTATTTTTAATGGGAAATTTTCTTTGCCAGGATTGCTATAGCACTTTTGCTAGCTGAATCACCTGCAGATTGACAGATAGACAGATATTTTAAAGATTATCTGAAATTGTCTAGTGTTGTTTTTTGATTCACTATAGAACTGATTGGTAGGAAAAGATTTATTTTGATTTATTATTTATTGTTAACTCTGAATTTTTACTATTTGTTGGAAGAAAGTGATAGGTTGTATTTAGGCAATATTCAGCCCTTTCAAGGGGTCCCATCAGCTATAAATTCAGTGGCTTGTAGACAGGATACTCCAGAGCTTATTTAAAACCATCCAGTGTTGTGTTTTGACTTACTGTGCATGTGCAACTGCTTGGTAAGAGATTTATTTTGATTTATTATTATTCCTCTGATTTTTACTATTATTATGAGGTGTGACTACAAGCAATAGTTTTTTTTGTGATTTTCCATATATCATTCAAGATTCATGGGATTTGTTGGACACACACTTTGGAACATTAGACCTGGTGGTGATGTTCTGTTTATGACCTGTGATATACAAAGATTATACACAGTGATTCCCCATGAAGAAGGCCTATTATTCCTATTATGGTTTTTGGGAAATTGTGTCTATGTTTGGTTCTCTACCAGTGTCTGACACCACACTTGTCTATGATTTTATGGAAATTATACTTAACAACAACTTCCTAGTTTTTGAAGGGGAGATTTATAAACAGCTACAAGCCCCCAGATTTACTATTCTTCCATGCAGGACTAGCTTAGTCCTACATGGAAGCAGACGTTTAGGAGAAGGACAGCAGTGCACCATGCATATTAATGAAGGCGCACTGCCTGAGCTCCTAATCTTACATAGAGCATGTAAGAGTGAAGGGGGCATGTCTGAGAGCAGAGCTCTTAGAATATACATGCCCCTGCAATGAAGAACAGCAGAAAGCCCTAAAAAAATGAGTGAGACCACTCATAGGTGTCCGCATACCCCCAGTAATATCCCCCCACGTGTACAAGAGCAATAGTAAGCACAGAAATATAAAGATACTTTATTTTTTATGAAACAGATTAAATTATCTGTAGGTGCGAGGTTTTGCCCATCACTTAGCTACGGTTAATGCAGCTTAAATGGCAGAAGAGGATAAAAAGGAAGATATAAGCAAATTGAGCAGTATAGCAATAATGTAGTGGGCAGCAAATTTGCCATATGAGCAGTCATTTCCGGTTCGAGTCTCACTGTAGCACTTTCCATGTCAAATCATGTTATGACCAATATTTTTAGTTGCATAACCTACTAAATAACATATATTAGTGAACTGGAGTGCTGCATTAAATGCAGATGTGAGGTGTCAGTGTCATAATGTTGCAAAGTCCACAGATAATCACAAGTGCCCCTTACAGTATATGTACACAGGAATCAGGGATATAAATGGAAGGTAAAATGTGAAATGAATAATAACTCCATACAGCTTCCAAATCCCCCACCTTCCCAAAAACCATTAGACATTACTGTCTAAATTACTGCAGTGCTAAGCGGGAGTAAGCACTAGTAAGCAAGTGTAAGCACTATTAAGCAGTAGTAAGCGGGAGTAAGCATATGTAAGCCCGTTTGCACAGGGTAAGCAATGCGTGCACAGGTTAAGCAATATGGAAGCTAACTCCCTGTAAGCATATTCCACCGAAGGTTAGCATAGCTTACCATTGGGCAAACCCACGCAAACCCGCTTACAAGTGCTTAAAAGTGCATTAATCACTCTATCCAACAGCCACTGTTCTGCCCAGAAACAAATGAACAGCCCTGCAGGTTTTGAACCCAGGACCCTATACACTATAGTCACAGTAGTTAACCACAAAACCATCACAGCAGTACATAAGGTTGAGGTATCACCAAACAAATCCTCACTATAGTAAAATCAAACTGAACATGTGAAAAGAATCAGTAGACAGTCATATGTTCTATAACCTATGACATAACATAAATATGTGAACTGGAGTACTGAAGTAAGCCCAGATGTGAGGTGTAATTGTAATACAGTGTTGAAGTCCCCTATTAAACACAAGGACTCCATACAGTGTACATACACATGAATCATGGATACCAGACATACATATAACATGTAATGAATAATAAATCAATGCCAAAAAGCAAATATAATGCAAAGTAAATATTAAGCAATGCTAAGTATTGCACAGGCCAGCTTAGTAGGCGTAAGCAATGTGTAGGCCAGCTAACTCAATTTGCCCAGTGGTATACCCCTTTAAACACTGCCAGCCTTAGGTAAGCAGGTTTGCCCATAGCTTAGCATTTTCAAAACTGTCCAATCAAAGCATAGTGCGGGAAATCAGCACTACTTAAACCCAACAGGTGGGAATACATCTCATAACTGTTTGTAGCTTTGCAGGCACCATGTCAGGAAGGGGAGAGGGAGTGCGCTTTTGGGTGCAGCACTGGGGCATCTATGAGTCCAGAGTCATGGCAGGACTCCTTGTCAAAGACCATGAGCAGAGACTGCTGCAGGGCCCATACCAGGGTTCCCAGTATAAGGCAGAAGCCGGGGACCATCTCGCCCGTGATGTCACCAGTGCCACTGGCACACCCCGAACTGATGAACAGGTCAGGCATCACTATGCTGACCTGAAGCGGTGAAAGGAGGATCTCTTGGGTCAGTGGATTCAAGAGGCTAGGAGGACAGGGGAGGTCCCAGTTGTGTGTAAGTATCACTCCACTACCTGATTAATAATTGCCAGCTCATGTATATTATGGATAGGTATGGCTAAATATTCCTCTTATGTCCTTCACAGTGGCAGGTGAGTGGTACGTGAACCAAAAGGCCCATGGATGTCGCATGGAGAGGTTGCAGCACGAGGCAGGTTATTAATACTCTTGCATGCACTGTCATAGGAAATAAATCTAAAAGTATAAGTAAGTTAATTGCCAGAATAAAACCTGTATTGTTTAAGGCAAGTATAGCATACACTGGAGAATATGGCAGGAAGAGTCTTATATAGTTTGTATGTAAATAAAAGCATAATAGCCTGACAATAAAGGTCTGATTGCTGGACTGCATGTGTATACTCTGGTATCATATGGTAATGTAGAATTGCAATCACTTAATAGTACTATTGTATTAAGCACTGTTACCCACACTGTGCAACATAAATAGAATGTGTAGGGATGTCTGTGTATGACTGGTGTAATCCAGAGAGGTCATTTAGTACAACTGAGAGACACATAGACAGAAAACAGTGAAAAAACAGACAACACAATCCGAATAGCGCACGCAACTGAGACATGAAGTAATATATTTTTAGCACACACAGCCATGGTTCGAATCCTGGAAGTGGTAGAAGTCTGCATACAGAATCGTAGCCCACAACTGTACAGATATGTCCAGAATGTCCAGTAAATTGTCCGATATCTGCTGCATGTCACCCTGTCCCCCTGGGAAATCAGTGGGATGAGCCCAGACGTATAGGCAGCAAATAAGAAATACATCTGATTGTCACACATCTATAAGAACAAACCTGTCACACTAGCAACTCCCCAAACTGTTATGAGAGTAATAAGCCAAGTATGACCTATCTACACCCCCATGTTGTCAAGCTGTGACCAGAGTGTGTACAGTAACAGAGTGAGATGTATGTGCACAATACTAATGTAAAATCTGGTACTTTGTGTGGCAACATTTAGGTAGTGCTAACAAACATTGCTCCCACAGGTACGTTGGATACGAACACTGTGCCAAGAAATAAAAGCTTGATACCCTGTACTGGTACTGTTTACTCTGGCATTGTATGGAATTGTGAGTGTTGCAGTTGCTCTGTATAATAAGGTATCACTGATCACTGTCACCCACACTGTGCTACATAATATAACTGCATATGAAATCCTGTATAAGAGTGTTGTAAGCCACTAAAGGTTGAAGAGGGCAATAGTTTACATATATCCCGTTTCAACTGCATGTGGTCAAGACATGGCCAGAGTCTGTGCAAAAAGAGATGGAGATGTATGTGCATAATATCAACCTGGAATCTGGGAGTATGTGTAGAAGCAGTTAGTGTTAGCAAACAATTCCTCCACAGATATACCAGGTAAGAGGTGTATACTACAGGTAAAACCATTTCATGTATATAGATGTCGACAGCCATATCACTGTAAAAACTAAGGCAATAGGGTAGTGTAGTAATACTTGTAAGGTACAGATAACAGCATTGACTAGG